>NC_056448.1:16960194-17135194 GCF_018296145.1 Oncorhynchus tshawytscha | reverse complement strand
GCTTAAAATGTCTACCGCCTCCCCCAGCCAAGTCATAGGCTGGATGAATGCCAAAAGAAGATGAAAAAGACAACGAAAAAGCCTTGCTTCCCCCACTGTCGTTTTATTGAAAACAAACTTCATGTAACCATATGATATGCTCTGTTGTAGACAGAGTCCAATAATATCCCTGTTGGTTGTTTACAGACACAGTATATAGGCAATCCCATTAAGAAAATAATGGGAGGTAAGTTAGTATAGTCCTTGGCCCCATAGAGAGGGGTAACAGAGCTAGGTTGGCCTGGCCTGCTGTTGTTAGGTCACAGGCTCTTTCGGAAGGCTGTGGTGCTATCCATGGTCCTGATTTAGGTACTGGAGTAGAAGCAGTATGATGTTGTGTGGGACTTTCCTTCAGAAAATAGATTAATGGATAGCATCTCTTTGGCATGGCAGGAATCTATTGATTGATTCTGATACCTTCCAAGTGGGAAACTCGAACCTCACCTTTCTACAACAAGTTTCCAAGTCAGAAATGTTGGAGTTTCCGAGTTCCAAGGCAACTTGTCTTGAATACAACAAGAAGGTTAGAAGCATTGTCCTACATCAGATACTTTCAAGACAACTCGGAAACTCTGAACTTCTGAGTTAAAATATGGGTCTGTTTTTTGCGTAGAGCTTGAAATTGGTTGATTTTTTTTCTGAAACTTTCCAATTGGGAATCTCTGAGCTCATCTTTCCACAACGTGTTTCCAAGTCGGACATTTCTTAGTTTCCGAGTTCTGAGTTGTCTTGAATGCAGCATGATATTGGGAGAGGGACACGTGTTGTATAGGAGTGACGCCATCTGACATAAAACAATGGGTTAGTTATGCCGCGTTCAAATCATGTCGGGGACTCGTAAATATATCCTTCCTACTGGGAAAAATGCACGTGTATGATGGTATGATGTCTGGGTCCCGATCTTTCCAAAATGCTGAACTCTGCAATGCATTTCAACATTATACTGAACCATTTAAAAAGTGTCTCTCCTAACTTTCCTTTTTTTCCTCCCAATAAACTACATGGATGAATAATAATACTGTTTTTTTTTTACTATTGAGCATGACATGTTAACGTACTATTATATGGTTTGTTTTTCTATGGTCTTCATGTAGGCCTGATGGACCTCAGGTGCCATCAGGCTGAGAATAACCAACCAACCATAACAAAGTGTAATAACACAGTAGAACCACAGGGTGGAAGTCTTCAGTTGGGCTTCAAACAGATGTGCCATGCTCTACCAACTGACACACACACACGCACACACACACACGCACACACACACACACACACACACACACACTCTTTATTTTCATCACACCCAACACACCTTAATGAAACATTTTGACATTAAAGCACCCAGGTTGGTGTGACCTTTATTTACATTATTTATTTTTGAAATCCTCATCAATCTACACACAACACAATATCATGACAAAGCGAAAACAGGTTTACATTTTCGTTGCAAATGTATTGAAAAGAAGACGGGAAAAAACATATTTACACAAGTGTTTAGACTCTACAATGAGACTCTAAATTGAGCTCAGGTGCATCCTGTTTCCATTGATCATTCTTAAGATGTTTCTACAACTGGATTGGAGTCCACCTGTGGTAAATTCAATTGATTGGACATGATTTGGAAAGGCACACACCTGTCTATATAAGGTCCCACAGATGACAATGCATGTCAGAACAAAAACTAAGCCATGAGGTCGAAGGAATTATCCGTAGAGCTCCGAGACAGGATTGTGTCGAGGCACAGATCTGGGGAAGGGTTCCAAAACATTTCTGCAGCATTGAAGGTCCCCAAGAACACAGTGGCATCCATCATTCTTAAATGGAAGAAGTTTGGAAACACCAAGACTCTTCCTAGAACTAGCTGCCTGGCCAAACTGAGCCATCGGGGGAGAAGGGCCTTGGTCAGGGAGGTGACGTGACCAATAACCTGATGGTCACTCTGATAGAGCTCTTGAGTTCCTCTGTGGAGATGGGAGAACCTTCCAGAAGGACAACCATCTCTGGAGCACTCCACCAATCAGGCCTTTATGGTAGAGTGGCCAGACGGAAGTCACTCCTTAGTACAAGGCACATGACAGCCCGCTTGGAGTTTGTCGAAAGCCACCTAAAGACTCTCAGATCATGAGAAACAAGATTCTCTGATCTGATAAAACCAAGATTGAACACTTTGGCCTGAATGCCAAGCGTCACTTCTGGAGGAAACCTGTCACCATCCCTACGGTGAAGCATGATGGTGTCAGCATCATGCTGTGGGGATGTTTTTCAGCCAAGAAGACTCAAGGCTGAGTAATGGGTCTGAATACTTATGTAAATTTGATATTTCCGTTTTATACCTGTTGTTTTGTCATTATGGGGTATTGTGTGTAGATTAAGTAAAACAAACTATTACATTTAAAAAATAAATAAGGCTGTAACCTACAAAAATGCATAAAAAGTCTAGGTGTCTGAATACTTTCCAAAGGCACTGTCTGTAAAGAGTTGTAGTTTTCTTTTTTTGATCATTTAAAGTATGTAACATTATCAATATTCTGTCATTTCACAGAATATTTTTCAGATCATTTCTAGGGTCCAGTCTTCAGGAAGTAATACTCAGGCCACATTCTGTTGGCCTGGAATTCCAATCCGTCTGTATTTCACTTGTCATTGTGTGAGAGGTCAGGTTGTGTGTGGCCTCTCTTAGCTTACATAACCACACTACACAGCCTCTGCAAAGCAACACAGACTACACTAATATTTTTGATTTGTTTGGAAATTCAAAAGCGATTAGTATTTTGAGTTGTCTTCCTCTTTAGTTGTCCACAACTCTTAAACCGATCAGAAAACCAAAACAAAAGCTTAAGAAATGGATCAGTGGATCAAAGCAAAGAATGTTTTGCAATTAGTGAGACAACAAGGATCGTTACACTGTTTGCCAACTCTAGGACTGGTTCCCGGCAACCTCGCGGTTAATTAAAAACAGCAGTTCAAAGCAATGCAAATCTCTGTCCCCCATTTCATTGGTCCCTGAATAGCTCCAACACAAAGGATATCATTATTCGCTTTCTAATTGCCAAAGGGAAATTGTTTCTGTCTGCCTCTCGCCCCCTCATCCTCGTAAATAAGTGCATTGTGAACGGCCCCAGATTGTGAAACTGTCTGGTGAATTTGGGCCCATGTGAGGCAAATGTGTAGAATCCTCCTCCTATAGGATGATCTGAATCTAGGCATTCTATAGGTCTACTATACGTTATTGCTCCATTAAGCTCCATCCTTTTCTTCTATGAATACACTTGAACTCAATACTGTACAATGGACTTATATAAGACTCAAGGTATTGCACACCAATGCTACCAAAACCAATAATGGATCAGAATGTCATTATCTTATTGCCATATCTTATTGTCATTACCTTATTGCCATATCTTATTGTCATATCTTATTGTTATATCATTTCAGATTCTTGGTTTTAGGCGATCGTATCTAGGCCACAAGGAACTACATCTGCTGTGATGAGGCCAAAAGGCTCGTGACGACACAGGGAGTCTGGGGCAGGGATTAGTTGGCACCTAGTTGGTCTTAGTTGGTCTGAGGGGGAGAGAGATTACAGGACAAGAGTACAGGACAGGATGAGCACTGGGCAAAGTGTCTGTTTAGATCTCTATTCTCACCAACATAAGGTAGGTCACACAGGCCCAAACATCAAAATAAACATTGAAACAAATGTATGCCTCATTGGGGGGGGGAATGAAGTGCGGATTTTGCTGCAAGTGGCAGATTGAAGTTATTTGTGGGGCAATGGTTGTCAACAGGGAGATGTATTCCAATGCTCTCAGCATATCATACAGTATCAAATCTCATCCTTCACCTACCCTTCACACAAAGCCCTGACCTCTGGGTTTGAGGGAGGAGGGGGGACAGGTGACTCAGTACTTGAGGAGGATTCACTTATACCAAGGACAACGCCGCGCCAACATGTTCATATAGGACCAAATCAATTTGATGAATCCACTGACAACCATATCCTGGTGTTTTTCAGTAACTGGTGCTTGATAAAGAATGACAGTATGTTTGATACAGAACGACACTACCTGGACATAATATGCTCAGGCCAAATCATTTAAAGGTCATCATATTACATGGATATCTTTCTAATGTATATGATACAAATATGTGTGGTGTGTGTGTGTGTGTGTGTGTGTGTGTGTGTGTGTGTGTGTGTGTGTGTGTGTGTGTGGATTACCAGCAAGGGGAGGTAGGAGGAGGAGGTGGGGGAGGTGGCCAGGAGCTTAGATGTCCTTCTGTTAAACCAGTGAGAAACTATCGTGCTGCCCCTGGGAAGAAGAGATCATAACAAGCAATCAGCCCGGAGGAAGAGCTGCGTAGAGTGGTGCTGATTCGACGACGATTCCAAAGCTGAGGATACACGTCGCACAAGACCAAGCAGAATCAAAAGGAAAACGGTTTCTCCCACCGACAGGTAGGCTAAGGCAGGCGAGGCGTAAAGTATTTTTGTCGATAGTGGAAAATAAACAAATGGACATAGATTGCAAACTACGCAGTTGGGATGTTGTAGTGTGAAATCTTGTCATTCCCGTTATTTTGTTTAAAGCTAATCAAACATGGTTTTACAGTAGCCTATCTTTGCATTTGTTCAAGTCTTAATTATTTTCTCGTCAAATTATTAGTTGATTAGTTTGTCGGGTATGGTCATCGTTTAACTGAAAGAAAGTCAGTCATTTGTAGGTTTGTAGCTGATAGTCTCAAGTAGCCTACATACAGACGATCTACAATAACCAGCCTACATTGTTATACATCTAACAAAGCGCTTAGTAAACTCTGAAATGTGTTAAACATGTCTGTAACTCATTTTCTATAAAATACTTAAACGGAAGTTCATAAGAAAATACCATATTTATTATTTAATCAGTTGTTGTTATGCATGCTTAGCGTTATCCAATGGCTAGATAGGCTACAGCTTAATATTTCACAGGCTGTGTCATACATCACACCAATCTTTGAATCTCCTTAATTAGGCTAGATGCTCCATGGCACGTCATTGAATACAAGCTATGTTATGGACAGACTAGACAGTTTCTGATCAGTGGTGGTTGACCTTACTCCCTTTTTGAGGGAAACATTCTCTTTAGTGCTATAGGCAATAGGGAAATATTCAAATGTCACATTATTTAAAAAACTGGTCTTCGTGTTGTATGGTTCACTGAACCCGCTTTGTCTCCCGCTCCGCTGTCCAAGGTCCTGATTATAGCCGGTTAGCTGAACGTATCGCAGGTTGAAGAAATGGCTATCACGTCAAACTCCCTGCCGTTGGTCTGTGCATATTTAGCGGCTACCCTGATTGGTCGCATTTTGTGTTTGGAGGGTGCGTGTCTACAGGACGGTAGACAGAAGGCCACGCCCAGCCAGGAACCTCACCTGAAAGAGTGCACAATCTATGCCGAGAGTGAGTGAGAGCACTGTGCTTTTTAAAGACAACAACATGCATTGTCAAACCATGATAATGAGAGAAAACTGCTGTTGGAAGTTAGCTATCTAAATCCTCAATCCTCTTATGAGATGAGGTGTCTCCCCATGGTCATAATCTATCCATATCTGTTCTCTCATCAGATGCATGTTGTTCAGAGGATGACATCCAGGATCTTAATCCCATGACCAGTGAGAAGAACAGCCCCTGGGACAAGTGTGGGAAACTGAGCCCGAAGTAAGTCTGCGATTTACAGCGGCCTTTGATCATGACTAGCTGATATAACCAATATTTTCAATCTATCACATCAAAGCCAATAGCCAACAGAGACAAAACCATTGCACTGCTGGAGCAAAGAGAGTTACATGCTGTGGTCTACTCTCTCTCTCTCTCTCTCATCCATCCTTCTCTATGACCAGGTGTGAGGACTTCCTGAAGCGTGTGACCTGTTTCTACCGTTGTTCCCCTGATGCAGCCCGCTGGCCACACTCTCACCTCCAGTCCTCCATGCAGGCCGTGCCACTGTGCCACAGCTTCTGCCGTGACTGGTGAGCTCACTACAATAATCTAGGGTCCCCAATGTAAACTGTACTGAAGGCTCTACGCTAATCACATCATCCAGCAGTATCAAATGTTGATCTGTCATCTGGTCATTGCAACATAACATTTTTCTTCAGGTATGAGGCCTGCAGGATGGACATGACATGTGCTCGTAACTGGGCCAGAGACCCCAGAGGACAGAACTGCACTGGGAACTGTGTGCCATATCAGCAGGTAGGCTGTTGATTGGATGGGCAGCAGCCAGTCTCATGGGAGGGAGCCATGTTGAGTTGGCTGTATGCTGTGTTGAGCTGTGTTTTAACCTTGCTATGAATATATATATATATATTTTCTTCAAAAAGAGATATTTAGACTCAATGATTCATTTCTTTGAGGAAGTTAAGAACTGTCCTAGTCTCTTTCTCCAGCTGTTTCTCTTATGATAGAGCTGTAGGAAGATATAGAAGCCAGGCATGCAAGGCTAGGTTAGCAAAGAATCATGGTAATATAGCTGAGTCAGTGTTAGTTGTACTGGTACTGCTGGTCTCAGTGGTCAGTGAGGGGTTAAGGACACAGATCCTGGCTCAGTGGAATAAAGGAGGGACTCTGCCAGGGGCGGATTGGGACCAGAAATCAGCCCTGGCATTTCTATCAAACCTGCTATTTTCTTTCCTCGAGGCCCCCACACTGGCCCATTTTTTTCCTCGATGCCCTCACATTGGCCCATTTCTTTCCTCAAGGCCCCCATTATTAGCCAGATAATGATTATTTTGCACAAAAAAATCCAAGTTAGACAGGCCCACTGTGACAAAAAATGGTCCAGCCTGCCTGGCATTTGCCCAGAATGTCAGATGGCCAGTCCGCCCCTGTGCTCTGCTCTGTACTGTTCCACTGGACAGAGGAGGATATAAAAAGAGGCAGAGTGACCCAGGGCGTGTGCACAGCTGGGACCAGCTGCGAACCTCCCAGTCACACACAAACATGCACGCACACCAGAGGAGGCTGATGGGAGGAGATGTAGGAGGACGTGCTCATTGTAATGGCTGTATTGGAATGAATGGAATGGTACCAAACACATCAAACACATGGAAAAACAACGGTTCCATTGATTCCATTCCAGCCATTACAGTGAGCCCGTTCTCCTATAGCTCCTCCCACCAGCCCCCTCTGACACACACACACACACACACATAATCAGTGGTTGGATGTGATGATGAGAGGTGACAGGAGTGTGTGTATGTTTATGTGGAAGAGGCAGGTCAGGGAACCGCAAATATACCAAATAAAAACGTCATTATTGTGAGGCCATTCAATTAAAGTTAAGCTGTTCTGAATATGAGGGTCCTGCTACACAGAGACCTTCAAAAGACCCCAAAAGGAGGAGTCAGAATGTTTGAACAAAACAACTCGCATCTAATAGAAATATTGTTTACACAATAACAATATGTTCACAGATTTATGCTATTCATTAGTTTGACCCTTTTCTTAAGAGCAACTGACTTTGGAACTCAAATGAGGTTGGAAGCAATTTGTGTCCTGGCATTTTAATGACGGCTATTTTAATGATCTTCAGCTGTTCAAAAAACAATTAGTATGAGGTAAACAGTTTGTAGGTTAGACTGGAATGTTCCATTTGATTCCTCATCAGACAAAGGAATTGGGAAGCTAACTGCACCTCACGCATTCACATGTCCTCTCTAATCGAGATGACAATGCTTCAGTCTGCCTCAGGGCCACTGTACACAGCACAGGCAGGCTCCAAATATATACACGGAAACACATACACACAGACAAACACATGCACATTGTGCACTCACATATAGGCTACACACACACACACACACACACAAACAAACACATGCTCATTCTGTACTCACATATAGGCTACACGCACACAAACAAACACATGCACATTCTGTACTCACATATAGGCTACACACACAAACAAACACATGCACATATTGCATTCCCACATAAGCTAGACACACACACAAAAACATTTGTACATGCACACACACGTACACACCATGAAAACGTCCCCCTGGCCCTTCTCCCAGGCTCCTGTCCATCTTCTCACTGGCCACAGCAATGGGCTTCTTAACATCATCAACAAGGAAACCAACACTCTCTTCACGCTCTCCACTCAAACACTGGTTCTGAAGTGGGCAGTGACTCTGCACTAACATGCCCACAGACTGGCAAGCCTGTGTTGCGATAACAGCAGGTTGACATTTATTGGGATGAATCTTATCCTTAAGGCAGAACTGAGCGATTTCCTCTAGATTCAGCCAACGGCAAAGTATTTGCTATATTGTAAAAATGAATGAAAACAAATGTAAGGTCAGGGTTAGTCACATGACCATGGCCACCCCAGGAGAGGAGGCTAGTAATAAGACCAGCTAGTAGCTATCTGCTGCACAGCAACAGCGCTGTCCTTTTAACACAGTCAATATAGCAGTGCTTCCTAAATGTTTTGGGTGACTCATTCACTCCTTATCCCACAGACAGACAGACAGACAGACAGGGTGAGAGGAGAGGAGAGGAGAGGAGAGGAGAGGAGAGGAGAGGAGAGGAGAGGAGAGGAGAGGAGAGGAGAGGAGAGGAGAGGAGACGAGAGAGACGAGAGGAGAGAGACGAGAGGAGAGGAGAGGAGAGGAGAGACGAGACGAGAGGAGAGGACGAGATGATGAGAGAGGGAGTGAGGAGTGAGAGGAGAGGGAGAGTGGGGAGAGAGGAGAGGAGGAGAGAGGAGAGGGGGGGGGAGAGAGAGGAGGAGGGAGGAGAGGATAGAGGAGGAGAGGAGAGGGGGAAAAGGAGAGGGGGAGAGGAGAGGGGAGGGAGGAGAGAGGAGACGGGGAGAGGAGAGAGGGGAGGGGGGAGAGGGGAGAGTGGGGAGGGATGAGAGAGGAGAGGGAGAGGAGAGAGGAGAGGGGGAGGCAGGAGGGAGGGGAGAGGAGGGAGGAGAGAGGAGAGGAGAGGAGAGTTGTAATCGTAGCACTTCTTACAAAGTGGGGATGACTCACTCCCCAGAGAATCAGAGCTTACAGATATAGGCTCTTCATTTGACCTATATTGTCAAAGCAAAATAATCATTCAGCAACAGGATTTAAGTGCTTAGTCCATAATGTAGCTGGAGCTGTGGTTAAGCTATTATCTGGCCAAAAGTAGGCTACATGAAAAGTGTAATACTGTTAACATAATTGTCTGTTAGATTGGGTTTTCAGTTCATTTATCTAAATAACAAAGCTCATCTGCATTGCTCGGGGTACAGGAAAATTCTCAGCAACAAAGAGTGATCAAATTAAGAACCTACATCTGTAAATATGTAGACCCACGGTGTCACTACCATTCTACTAATAAGCTTTTCCAATATCAAGCTTTTCTGAGAAATGTAGACTTAATTATGTTTTTTTTGGCCCTAAAACCTGAATTTGGATTAAAGTGAAGGGAAAAACATGTTTATTTCTCTCTATCAGCTGGCTTTTAGATGACAGATGAAGCATGACCTTGTGTGCTGCTCCCCCGTGTCTCTAAAAGCCTTTCTCTGTATGATGAGGGCACTAATGGATGGGTGAGAGAGGGGTGGGAGTGGCAGCTGCTGCCTGGCAAAGGCTTTGTTCTGTTTTTTTCAGAAAAGGTACACCTTTGTGTAACCAATAGTCCCAATTAAAACGAGTGCCTTAATCAGAGGTATACTTTGCAACACACAGAACAGATAAGGGTCATATTGAATCTAATGTCAAACTACACCTCCAATGATTTGCTCTTTGCTACCACAGATGTACCAGCACGGCCGGGACCTGTGTGAGAGCCTGTGGGGGGACGCCTTCATGACGGTGGAGGATGAGGATGAGGAACGGGAGGGGGGTGAGGGTATTAGCAATGGTAATGGTGGACGTCCCTGTGGATGCCTGACCCTCAGCCCCTCGGACAGGGAGGTGATCGCTGCCCTCAGGGCCCTGGAGGAAGACCCAGAGGAGCTGGACACCACCAAGAGTAGCTTGCCTCAGTATCGTGCCCCCTGCCACACGCAGCCCCATACCAAGCCTGCCACACTGCCCCTGCAGGCGCGGAGGAGCAACGGCAACATTGTGATGCGGAAACGCTCTGTCGTGGTGGATGATGTGGAGGGTAGTGGGAGTGGGCTGTAGATGAACTGACAGAATCTGATCTCGGAATCTGTAGCTCTGTCCCCAAGCTGGGGTTGTCATATCTTGCTCCTATAACTAACCTTACCTCACATACTGTACCTCTCATGACACACCATTATAACCCATCAATCAAATGTTGCTTAGAGACGCTCCATGTTTTGAAGTAATACCAAACATATACATCATTATGACATGACACGCCTTTAACACTGTGTAAATAATGTACGAATAGTGACATTGACCGTAACATTATTCTGAAAGGTAAAACAATCAACAGCTAACATCAAAGTGTATGACATCATGTTGTATTACAGTCTGTTGTTACATGGTACTTGGCCCGGGGACTGCAGTTGAGAATTAGCCGGCTGACTAAAACTTTTATACAGTAGTAATGTTGATTAATGTCCCCTGTCCCTGTAAAAGTAAATGTAATAAAGTAAAGTAGTTGCTAAAACAGGTGACAACATTCATGATCGCCATCAATGTTTGGCATGTAATTGTCAGTCATGTAAGCTGATTATAAACATATGTAGTCTTGCAGCTACATTAGTAGGCCTACAAATGAAAATATCTATCATCTTGTGAGGTGCCTGGGACTGCCTCGGTGCATATCATACTGTAGAGTTGTGTTTACCCATCAGTGGACTGCAGTAGTTTCTAAACTGTATTGTGTAACTATGCCATCAGACTAGGCATACAGGAGATATATACGTATCCATACTGAAGCGTCCAAAATTCCTCTATTCCTCTATCCTAAACACCTTTTTTTAGACATACCTGTACAACTGTCAACATGCTTGGCATATTTAACTGTCGTGATATAACGTAATGTACTACTGTTTTCTTGTCATGAAATGTTTGAGAGTGGAGGAGGGAGGTAGGGTGTGTGTGGTGCACAGCCACATCATTAGAGTGGTTGCCATCCTGCAACCATAGGAGTCAGATGTAAAAAAAAAATTATGAAGTATTCTTTAGAGCTGGAGGAAGTCTTGAATTTCAGAAAGAGAATCTGCGCAAAGGACAGACTTAGACTGCTGATGTAGAAACATGACTCATGCCAGTAAGGCTTTTGTGTTAGTATGATAATGCATCGGAACTCTATCCAGGCAATGTCATTCAAAATGCTGTGAAGTAGAATTAGAGCCAAACTCTATAGAATGTCTATAGAATGGAGGACCAAAAGGGAACCTGTTTGTCTGAGTGTGACATGAATACCTATTTGGGGTTCTTTTGTTTCTTGACATCCTCAATAAACACTGGATTTCAAAATCATTCCATTGGTATTTTCTATTGTGTTGTTATTAGAGCCATTGCCAGATCAAAATAGCAAATACGTGCAAATTCTGTGTTCTCCATATGCAGCACTGTCCAACCGTTTGACCTGTCACCTCAGGATAAGAACACTGTGTATTCCAGGGATGATGTCATCACCCAACACGGCCGAAGGGTCGGTCCACCTCTGACGTTCTCACCAGTCCAGCTCAAGCAGGCAGACAGCTTGACAGTTTGATTATGGGAGTGAATAAAAATAGTATATGCATTGTTCAAATTACAAAGGCACCACATCAGAGGTTAAAGCCATCAATATGGTTGTTTTTGTGACACTCAAATTAGTAGTTTGTGTGTGTGTGTGTGTGTGTGTGTGTGTGTGTGTGTGTGTGTGTGTGTGTGTGTGTGTGTGTGTGTGTGTGTGTGTGTGTGCGCGTGCATACGTGCGTGTGTGTGCGCGCGTGTGTATGTGTGTGTGCAATTGCAGCCTGCTCCACCCTCTCCAATTCTCCTGCCTATTATCAAGGCACACTCCCTTCGTTCTTCTGTATAATTCCTAGGATTGATAGATCATGTTTCTGCCCATGTACAGTACATTACGGGGAGAATATAAATATGTACAAGCAACTGCCAAAATAATGGAAACACTTGAATAAATGAGGGATTCAAAGGATATTGAAAGCAGATACTTCCACACAGGTGTGGTTCCTGAGTTAATTAAGCATTTTAACATCCCATCATTCTGGGCAGGCCATTATTTTGGATAGCATAGCTATTCCCCCATAGGATGACAATGCCCCTATCCACAGGGCACGAGTAGTCAATGAATGGTTTGATTAGCATGAAAATGATGGAAATCATATGCCATGGCCTTCTCAGTCAACAGATCTCATCCCAAATTGAACACTTATGGGAGATTATGGAGTGATGCCTGAGACAGCATTTTCCACCACAGTCAACAAAACACCAAATGATGGACTTTCTTGTGGAAGAATGGTGTTGCATCCCTCCAATAGAGATCCAGACACTTGTATAATCTTTGCCAAGGTTTATTGAAGCTGTTCTGGCTCGTGGTGCCCAACGCCCTATTAAGACACTTTATGTGGGTGGTGTTTCCTTTATTCTGCCAGTTACCTGTAGCTCTATATCATTTTACACAGCGGGTCTGTAGACTCTGACAGGCCTGTTTTTTTCCCTTTGCGCTTTATTAAAAATATTGTCAAGGGGCAGTGTCATTGAACTCCAGCAGTAGAATACATTGCTTGTCAAATCATTGTTCAAAATCATTAGGCCTGTCTATGCTTTATTGCTTAAAGGTCTAAGCCGCTGATACCATGGATCATTTAGCTATTTGATATTTGATTTAGAATTGTATATTGAATTTGGCCTTTACTACTATAGCCCATAGAAACACGTTGAATTACGCATTCATAAATGGCAACAACAAAATAGAGTCCAAAAATAAATCACATGGAATAAGGTTTTGAAGTGTCTGTCCTAAAAGATGATACATAATAATTGTAGTCAGAAGACACTATTTTTTGTTTTTTGTTTTTTAATTTGACCCCCTTTTCTCCCCAATTTCGTGGTATCCAATTGTTACTATCTTGTCTCATCGCTTCAACTCCCGTACGGGCTCGGGAGAGACGAAGGTTGAAAGTCATGCGTCCTCCGATACACAACCCAACCAAGCCGCACTACTTCTTAACACAGCGCACATCCAACCCGGAAGCCAGCCGCACCAATGTGTGGAGGAAACACCGTGCACCTGGCAACCTTGGTTAGCGCGCACAATTTTGACATTTCTGTGCATTCTCGACAATCGCTAATCAACATCGAAAAATAGCACGTTTTTCTGCGAACCTGCACATCATCATCTTCTGTC
The DNA here is from genome assembly GCF_018296145.1 of Oncorhynchus tshawytscha. Taxonomy (NCBI): domain Eukaryota; kingdom Metazoa; phylum Chordata; class Actinopteri; order Salmoniformes; family Salmonidae; genus Oncorhynchus; species Oncorhynchus tshawytscha. Next base: position 17,121,852 of record NC_056448.1, on the reverse strand, counting down.
TTTCGTGGCATCAATGTGATTGGTTATGACAGGGGAATCGGTGGTCCAGTAGTCTAGTGTATGTCAAGCGATCCTGGGGAGCTTTGTGTTCACATTGTCCTAAAAAATGGGAACAGGACTATAAAATTTAAGCGAACCTGAACTCAGACCAACGAGTTCGGTTCGCTTTCTTTGAGGTCCTTTGGAGTATTCACACTACACAAAATAATAAGCGAACCGCACTGAGTTCACAAAAATCGGATGGCAGTCTTTCTGACGCTTTTGCGCAAAATAGTTAACAACATCATCTGGATATGTATGCAACAAAAGTTCAACATTCAGCTTCTGCTACCATTTCTGTCAACGCATACAGTTTGACGCATACGTTCGATAAATCCAGCATATGCACCACACCGAACGCACTGCAACTGCCTCTGCAACGCAATGCTGCAAGGCAAACGCAGCGTTTCATTGGAAATTAATGTAATTGTCGCCACCAGACAATTTACATTGACCCCCCTCCCTTTTGTACAGTTGTTGTTCTCGGCACATGTGACTAATAAAGTTTGACTTGATTTGATGAATCCTGGTGTACCAAAATGCAATGACATGGTGTGTTCGAAGCATGAATCCTTGATGGGTGCACATCCCGGTCTATAGTTATACATGAAATGCCATGTTCACTTGCTGGTCGGAACTAGGAAACTCAGACATTTTTCTGAAATGTGAACTATACTTAACAAAAATATAAACACAACATGCAGAAATGTTAAAAATGTTACTGAGTTAAAATCAATTGAAATAACATCATTAGGGCCTATCTATAGATTTCACATGACTGGGCAGCCATGGGTGAACCTTGGAGGCAGTGGTGTAAAGTACTTTAAAGTACTACTTAAGTAGTTTTTGTTGGGGTATCTGTACTTTACTTTTTTTGGGGGGCTACTTTACTTAACTACATTCCAAACGAAAATGGAGGCAGTGGTGTAAAGTACTTTAAAGTACTACTTAAGTAGTTTTTGTTGGGGTATCTGTACTTTACTTTTTTTTTTTTGGGGGGGCGACGTTTGCTACTTTTCACTTAACTACATTCCAAACGAAAATAATGTACTTTTTACTCCATACATTTTCTCTGACACCCAAAAGTACTCAATTTTCCAGGAAGTCTCGCGATGTTGTGTCTCGGTTTAGAAACTGTGCTATACATTTTCCACGATCTGTTGCCACTTGATTGTGCACTTTCTTTGACACAAACTCAGACACCTGTACTATTTCTTATTACTTGTGTGGCGGTGACCTAAGAAAGTAGCAATAGCATGTGTACCTCTACACTCTACTGACAGTCAAACTGACACTATCAAACTGCTGACAGACAAGGTGGAGTAGGCTAGACTGTAGAGAGGGGTAATAGATCAGACAACCTAAGCTAGTTTGGTTGTTGGCTGTGTGAACTGCAGTGTTATTTTATTAGGCTATTGTAGACTACACGTTTTATCTTACAATGTTTGGAATGCAGTAGATTGATAGAAGAACAGTTTAATGTTTAATACTAGCTTTATCTCTACCAAACTCTTATCTGAAGTTCATGTTTCATGCGCTGTCCAGGTCTTTCTCCCCCTCCTGTGCAGGATCAACACAGAGAGGAAAGACCAAGGTCTGGGCCCTATGAAGATCTCTCCGCTGGCTGACCCCCCCCCCAGGCCATCTCCAGGGACTACGGAGTGCTGAAGGAGGATGAGGGCATAGCCTACAGGTCTGTTACCAAGCTCTGGGACAAGTCTTATAATCCTATTTTCTCTCTCTCTCTCTCTCACTCTCACTCTCACACTCACTCACTCACTCACTCACTCACTCACTCACTCACTCACTCTCACACTCACTCACTCACTCACTCACTCACTGCCCATTTCCTGACCTTTATAAAGTGCTCAGCCCTAAACCTGTTCTAACCTTCCTCCAAACTGCCCAGAGGTCTGTTTGTGATTGATGACAAGGGCATCCCGAGACAGATCCCCATCAACGACCTGCCAGTGGGGTGCTCTGTGGATGAGACACTGCACCTGGTGCAGGCCTTCCAGCACACTGACAAGTTTGGAGAGGATGAGAGGAGGAGGGGACAGAGAACAAGTTGGGCATTTAGAGTAGGATGTGCAGACATCTCAGGACATGGCAGGAAACTCATATTGTTAGGCACCAATAGACCTCCATTGTATGCACTCTAGTGCTACTTGACCTCTAGCCCCTCTTCAGCTCAGTTCCCATTCTTATTAGAATATACAGTACATTTAGTGAGCAAATGTGTTTGATATACACTGTATGTTCACAGGGCAGATGTGTGACTTGATGTTTCTCTTTACAGTGTGCCCAGCAGGATGGAGACCAGGGAGAGACACCATCGTCCCAAACGTCCAGAAGAGCAAGGAGTTTTTCTCCAAACAGAACTGATCCATCCACACCTCCTTAGAGGTGCTACATTTATACAGGGTACTAACTGAGCACTTACTGTTAGCTGGATCGCTGACTGACTGAGTCTGCTGATCGCATTGATTCTGTGTAAACTACACTGTCAGTGGGGATGTGTTTTGTGAGAATTCAAACAGTGCTATGTGAGTATTTTGTTGATGAACTTGAATGTTAATAAAAAAAAAACAGAATTTATAGCTACATTTTTCTCTAGTTTTGTAGTGATGAGGCATTTGGAAGTTGCTTTTGCCTTTTTAAAGAAAATATAATTTAAAACCAAGTGTTTTATTCAGTACTTTTCTATTGGAGTATGACATTAACACTGGTATAGAGTTAATAGTAAGCTTTAGTTACCAACCACTAGATGGTGCTATGCACACATTCAACAAGCAATGTCTCTGTTTTTCTGGAACACTGGTTTTGTTTATTGATATGATACAAACAAAATAGTTTTAAAGAGCAACTGCCCCTAAAAAACAACTTCTCATTTAGAAAACAGCCTGTGGCATCGAGTCAGATACATTTATTCTGCTGTCTAAATGTAGTATAATGTGTAAATAGAATCATTTTGGTCGTAGTCTCATCCAAAACTGAGTTTTGTGGGACTTGTGGGCATGACTGCATCACAATGTAAACGAAGGTTGTTTGTTTCAATCCTGCCCACAGCTGGCAGCACACAAGTAATCATTCATTAGGAGTGCAGCTGCATGTGACCCCGATTGTCATGACTGTGCTTGGGTTGACTTTGGATTAACTGTACCAATGGGGCTAGTTGGAGACCATTGCTAAATTACACAATGTACATGGGACAATATGATAAAATTCCAATAGCTGCAAATTTCAATGACTTAAACACCTCAAACCAACTATAAATTGTAGAAATGATAATACAAAAATGTAAAGCATGACGAGAACTAAAAGGTGTACAACATGAAAATATTCACATTTACATTGGGGACTGTCAATAAATTACACAATTTGCCCTAACCAACCTTGCCACAGTCGGACACCAGTCGGCTGAAGCTAATTGGCAAAATAGTTTGGTTAACTCATCCCACCTGCGAACACACACACATCAAACCACACCCTGATATCAACTCATACTTTGAATTCAGTCATGGCCGTTAGCATTTCTTAATTAACCTCATCTAAAACGAGGCCAGATCAGGAAGTGTAGTTGCCCTTTTAAAGATTTTATATTATAATATATTATAAACATCCTCTATTTTTGAATGACCCCACTTGTTATGACCAAACTGCTTCTTGTATCTCCCAGGGTGATAGTGAGCCCTGCATGTCTCAGAATAGGTTATAATCTGTTCCCTGTGTTCCAGAGGTCATTCATGTTGAGCTGCACACTTTACACTGCATGTCAACTCCATTCTATTACAACTTAACTCACTCCTCTGGTGACACATGGGACTGAGAAACCAGACATTATGTATACTCCTACTTATCACAAATTGACTGTCTTTAAAAGATTATGGGATTACCTCTCTCGGTTTGAGATAGATGGAAAAAGCTTGTAGTAGTGTTTTAGGTCTTCAATAGGAATCGTCTATGTCGCCTTTACATACACATTCAGCATGCAAAAGCCCATTCAATCTGCATTGTCCTACGTAGGCCTAAATGTCTCTGAAATGAGTTATGTAATTATTGAAAGAAGCTCAGATGGCCATGGTGAGGTGGGAGGAATATGTATGATGCGAGAGAAATGTGGGAGATGGAGCAAGAGAGTGAGGCCTGTAGGAGTGAAAGGGGGCTAGAGAGGAGGAAAATAAACCCACCCCAGATCTTCATACATCATCACCTGCATCACAGATGTTCCCACAGACACTGATGGTTGTGGGCTGTGGTAGCGAGAAGCTGAAATGGGCAGGTTGTGCGTGTGTATTTATACATATTGTGTAGGCCTATACATAAATAGCCATGTTAACATCATGTTTTTATGTATTTCCCCCTTGGTGGGATCTGAGAAATCAAGTATCCAAAAAACATTGTTCCATCTGGCAATGGAACATTTACGTTCCCACCAATGTGTTAAGAAGTGAAAACAATAGAAGAGTACAAGAAATTGTTATAGGAGAGAGAAGGGTTCAAATAGGACACCTTAGCTCTTGACTATCACATTTTAATTATGTATGTGTTATAACAAAATAAAAAATAAATACATCTTTTACTAAAACACAGAAACTGCACTTGTTTTTCTGAATACTAGTAGGACTATTTAAACTGAAAGATACACAAATGGAATACACGTAGGTGTCGTAGCTGATATTTTCCATATTGGGGCATAAAAAAAATAAAAAAAGATTTCTCTCTCCAAAACAGCTGAGGTGAGAAAGTGTGTCAAAACCCCAGCGTTCAGTGATTCTTTTGAAGTGGTTTTATTTTATTTTCTTCTCAAGTGTGCTGAAGGTTGTGGAGAGCAGGCTGGCTGGGTTGTTTGCCTAGCTGGCTGCGGTAGCCTACATCATTAACTGCTTAACAGGACAGAATTCCCCTCCTGGTTTCCTGAGAACAGCTTGTGCATACTCAATAACTCCTCTGTCTGCCAAAGACTGCAAAACAACAGGAGTTGCAACTGTTGCCAACTTTGAAGGGCTTGAATAAAAAAAAAACTGTTTGGATAAGAAGTTCATGTATGATGACTAATCCTCAATTAACTAGACTTTAATAGGACTTTTCCCATATCCCTGACTCAATTCAAAGAGAACAGGGCCTCACATATTTCTCTCATGTCCCCACAATGTTCTTGTCCTTGGCAATGCCAACCCAACCATACACACAGATGCTCTCACACACCAGATGCCCACTCACTTCTACTGCTCTGCCAAGCGGTGTGGCAACTTTAAACACCCCCGGCATTCCAAAGGCCACTGTCACTTCCTTCCATGTGCGCTCATTCAAATATAAGACCCGAATCTGTCTTAACTGTGGTGTGTTACCAACCACCATGTTTACTTACCCTGGCTGGGCATCATGGGAAACAATGTGCCAAGAATGAGCTGGTGGCCATTGGACATCAGTCTGTATACAAGTAGATGATCCAACCAGATAATTGATGGACTGAGGACAGACACCTTGAATATGGGATGACTGAATATTTTTGTCTAGTGGTAGACCACTTCATGCCATAAGAAAAATGTAGTAATATACTGTAATTTAAAATAGCCAAGAAAAGTTAGTGGCTGAACTTTGTAGTCATTTGTTAACCCTTGCGAAATGACTGTACCAAGTCCATATCTGGTCAAAGTTTGTTTCCCTTGTCATGCTCCTTATCGCAGTTCTTAATTACCCTATGCGCCAGTTTAGTTTCAATAATAATATTGGAAATTCCGCTAAGCCAAACCATTTTATTGATAGTGTTAGATGAAGTGGAATGAAACCAATTTGCAAGGAAGGCGGGAGTTCCCAGAAATCTTCGCTCACAGTGACGTAATCGCAACCAAAAATGTCCCTATATGGACACGCTGTGCGTAAAGGAAAGGTAACGCAACGCGCTGACGTTCTGGAAATGAAGGCGCTGAATGTAGTCTAATGGCATCGATTGCATAGAATTTATCACTGTAAAGTAGCATGAACTAAACCTATTTAAGTCACACGCTTTAGGTTGTTTAGGCATAACACTAGGCTTCAGTAAATGTCTAAAAGCCTCTGTGCATATACCCTACTTCAACGACCAACAATTTCTAAATAGCATTTATCAAACACCATGGATGGCATAATGACACCGACAGACAAACATGAAGCCAAAATCTTTTTGAAAAGAGACTTTACTTAAATATACATTGCACAAATAAAAAAAAGACATCGTAAACATGACAAAATATTAATTTGTCAGGATCAACCTGGCAAACAAAATAACTTACACATTTAATGAATGCAGCATTGCATGACGATATGCAAAATTACAAACAATACCATTTCCATTTGATAATACAATACCATTTCCATTTGATACCTAAGCAAACCAACCTATCAAGTGGTCTCCGGTTTGTTTTTCTAGTCACTCAGTGTTAGTGTCTATGTTCCGTCTAGATGCTGTTCCTGTTGTCATGTATTTGGATGATATGGTCCCTTGTGCGGTGTCCAGCATCCGGAAGTACCATTTCTGTCAGTCTTTTACCCGAAATGAGAGCAGCCTGCACAGCCTGCGACCGTATTGTCATTACTAACAATAGCCTGCCGTTATATGGCTTATTGCAGTGCGGTTCATGTAGAACATTCCTCCAGTGTTGTCACGTCTAAATCATGAATTACTCTGCGTAATGCCCTCGCCATTTAAAATGCCTCCATTTTGCTCGTCAACATCAGCTGACAGCCGCTGCTTACATGTGTCAGGACTTTCTGTTTGAGCTGGGCGACTTGTTCACGAAGCACAGTCGCCGTATTAGAGAGCCCAGCATTGTCCGACTTCAGAACTTTCACCTTGTCCTCCAGTCGGGAGATGCGCTCCAGTTTGCGGCGCCGGCATTTGGTTGCTGCTAGTCGGTTTCTAAGCCTCTTCCGCTCGGCCTTGATTATCTCTTGGTTTTCCATGTCGATTGGAGACATTGGCGGGGAACCGTCGCTGCTGTGTAGATCAGGGACGGTTTGTGGTTCTTCTTTGAAAGCCACAAGGCGCTGTGGATGGACCCCAGCGCCAGGTAGAGAGTACTGAAAGGGGTGTGACGCGTGCGTCGAGGTCTGTTGGTGATGGCTCTGCTGGTGAAGCGGCGGTAAGTAGTTGATGGTGGTACTGGGGTAACTGGATGCGGAAGAGAGGTTAGTGTTTGGGCAATAAGCGTTCAGTGTTGTGTAGATTGGAGGCTCGGGCTGCAGGGAGGAGCCGAAGACACTAGAGGCCGCCGCCGAACAGGTCGTCACACCACCCGCTCCAATAGACACGTTGGGCGGGGCTATGGGCATATGGTTTATCTTGTGGAGCTCATCCAGGGCTTTCACGAAGCCCTCCGCAAAGCCCTCCTGCTCATCGGTGATGCTCCGGTTGTAGAAGTACTGGCCTGGGGTGGGAGTAGTAATTATACCGTTACTGTTTTGGATGATAAGCCTTTCGAGTTCGGGGGAAGCAAGCTTCAGTGACCCGACGTCCTGGTGCGCTGCCTGGTACAAGTCAGACTTGAGGTTGCGATATGGCTCTGTCATGTTCAAATTCATATTCTGCTTTAGGTGTTTGTAGTCGTGCAATGCAGCATCAGAGTGGCCGTAAGCCGAGAGAAAAGAGTCGTCATGATAAAAAGGCTGCTCCATTTTTGTAGACATAAAGTCGTAGGAAAGGGAGCTTACCAGTTGTTTAAACAGTCTCAGGATATTGGTCAACAAATGACGGCGTCAGCAAAAAGTAGGCTACGCATCAACGCAAGCACCGGTCTTCTTTTTCAGCAAAGATCTTTTTCAGCAATGGCCCAAGTTCAAAACTAAAAATTATTTCACTTCTAAAAGTGTGAGGGAAAATCCAAGCTGTAGAACAGAGCAGTGGTCCACGAAGGCTGTCAACAGATGAATGACCGCAGTATTGACGTGATTCAATGTCTTGAACTGTCTTTTTCAACCTTGTATAAGAAAACACAAAACTTTATACCCATACATAAGGTTGCGTTCCCGGTATGTTGTTCTATGTGATAAATTCACTCTGCGTGAGCAGCTAGTAACATGCCGTTTTATATACACACCAAACATTGGGCGAGTTCGTGTTGCATGGCCCGGTGCCCCGGGTGAGCGGAGTCTATTTATTTTAGACTATTCCATTGGTCCATAAACGAAATCTCCATCCACCCGGTGCACTGGCCATGCAAAACGAATCAGCCCACACACATGCTGTCAAGATTGGCAAAGGGAATTGATTGGATAGAAACTATTTGTGCACGCCCAACAACATAACGTCAGGGTTATGACGCGTTTGCCAGGAACCACTTCGATTGTAAAACCGATCGTTGACACGCTCATGTAGGCAAGAAAAGTGAACAGTGAATCAAGGGCTGTATTAAGAATATACTTAGATACATTCTTCACCTACTTCATTGAAATCGCTGTGCAGACTAATGCACAACGAGGTTTAGACTCATTTGTCAACATGTTCGTAGGCTGTTGATATGTTGTTTTGTGATCTGACTGTTACATTGTAACTACAGTAGAGTACGTTATTGTGATGTTGCACGGTCCACGTTGTTACATTGTTCCAAATTGATAGGCATTGTCCATCAGACGCTGAGCTGCGCTTCCTAGGCCTACATATTATGTGGACACTATATTTTGTAGGTCTTTAAGATGAGTTGCAATTCACTTGTTAATTTTACAGGAAGTTTGTTTGATGAATTGGATGTAGCGGAGATAGCTATTAGCCTAATGTTCAGCTGAAATTATATTTAATTGTTCCGTGTGCAAATGTAATGAACAATGTCGCGGTGGGGTTAACGTAACCGTGGAGGAGACCACATAATGTATACCATGTATTAACTATATATATATATATATATTGATGGGATCGAGTACTTCGTTCTGAGGAGAAAATCCGCGTTCCATATTTGGGCATGCTGACGCGTTAGTTCCTCTGAGAGAACTGGGAGCTAAAGGCCCCCCTCAGCCTCATTCCAGCAGCATTCCTGTTGTATAAAGCTCATCCGTGTGAGAGCTAGGGACGTTTTGTTTGAATAATTTTAGATGAAAGCAAATATTTCTCAGCTATATTTTGTATTGTTGGAAGGCAACTCCTTTACTAAGTTCATTGTTATCAATTTATTTAATGTACCCCACGAGTCTTATTTAATTTGAATTTATCAGTTAAAATTAATAATTCATTGTATTCCAATTTTAGCAGCGATATTGCCTTTCTCATCTTATTTACAGTACATTCAGAAAGTATTCAGACCCCTTGACTTTTTCCACATTTCATTATGTTACAGCTTTATTCTAAAATTGATAAAATTGTTGTTGTTTTTCTCGTCAATCTACACACAATAATGACAAAGCAAAAACAAGTTTTTAGAAATGTTTGCAAATGTATTAAAAAAAAACTGAAAAATCACATTCACTTAAGTATTCAGACACTTTACTCAGTACTTTGTTGAATCACCTCTGGCAGTGATTACAGCCTCTAGTCTTGGGTATGACACTACATGCTTGGCACACCTGTATTTGGGGAGTTTCTCCCATTCTTCTCTGCAGGTCTTTAAAAAAAAAAAAACGTTATTATATTCTTTATTTAACCAGGTAGGCAAGCTGAGAACAAGTTCTCATTTTCAACTGCGACCTGGACAATATAAAGCAAAGCAGTGCAAAGCAGTGCGACACAAACAACACAGAGTAACACATGGGATAAACACAATTGAAAAAAATCTATATACAGTGTGTGCATATGTAGTAAGATTAGGGAGGTAAGGCAAAAAACAGGCCATAGTGGTGAAATAATTACAATTTAGCAAATAAATACTAGAGTGATAGATGTGCAGAAGATGAATGTGCAAGTAGAGATACTGGGGTGCAAAGGAGCAAATAAATAAATAACAATGTGGGGATGAGGTAGTTGGGTGGGCTATTTACAGATGGGCTGTATACAGGTGAGATGATCGGTAAGCTGATGCCTAAAGTTAGTGAGGGAGATATAAGACTCCAGCTTCAGTGATTTTTGCAATTAGTTACAGTCGTTGGCAGCAGAGAACAGGAAGGAAAGGCAACCAAAGCAGGAGTTTGCTTTGGGGATGACCAGTGAAATATACCTGCTGGAGCCTGTGCTACGGGTGGGTGCTGCTGTGATGCCCAGTCAGCTGAGATAAGGCAGGGCTTTACCTATCAAAAACGTATAGATGACCTGGAGCCAGTGGGTTTGGCGATGACTATGAAGCGACGGCAGCCAACGAGAGCATACAGGTCACAGTGGTGGGTAGTATATGGGGCTTTGGTGACAAAACAGCCGTAGAAAAATGCTTATTGAAATTCTCGATTATCGTAGATTTATCGGTGTTGACAGTGTTTCCTATCCTCAGTGCAGTGGGCAGCTGGGAGGAGGTACTCTTATTCTCCTTGGACTTTACAGTGTCCCATGCTATGCCATCTTGGGTATAGTAGTATATCTTCTCAAGCTCTGTCAGGTTGGATGGGGAGCGTTACTGCACAGCTATTTTCTCTACAGAGATTTTCGATCGGGTTCAAGTCCAATGCTGGGCCACGCAAGCACATTCAGAGGCTTGTCCCGAAGCCACTCCTGCGTTGTCTTGGCTGTGTGCTTAGGGATCATTGTCCTATTGGAAGGTGAACCTTTACCCCAGTCTGAGGTCCTGAGTGCTCAGCAGCAGGTTTTCATCACGGATTGCTCTGTACTTTGCTTCGGTGAGCTTTCCCTCGATCCTGACTAGTTTCCCAGTCCTTGCCACTGAAAAACATCCCCACAGCATGATGCTGCCACCACCATGCTTCACAGTAGGGATGGTGCCAGGTTTCCTTCAGACGTGACGCTTGGCATTCAGGCCAAACTCCAACCCGCCTGTCTTGCATTTTACTGAGGAGTGGCTACCGTCTGACCACTCTACTATAAAGTTCTGATTGGTGGAGTGCTGCAGAGATGGTTGTCCTTCTATAAGGTTCTCCCATCTACACAGAGAAACTTGGGTTCTTGGTCACCTCCCTGACCTAGGCCCTTCTCCCCCGATTGCCTAGTTTGGCCAGGCAGCCAGCTCTAGGAAGAGTCTTGGTGTTTCCAAACTTCTTCCAATTAAGAATGATGGAGGCCACTGTGTTCTTGGGGACCTTTTTTTAAAATGTATTTTACTAGGCAAGTCAGTTAAGAACAAATTCTTATTTTCAATGACGGCCTAGGAACAGTGGGTTAACTGCCTGTTCAGGGGCAGAACAACAGATTTTGTACCTCGTCAGCTCAGGGATTTGAACTTGAACCTTTTGGTTGATTGGTCTAGTCCAATGCTCTAACCACTAGGCTACCCTGCCGCCCCAGCACCTTCAATGCTGCAGATATTTAGTCCAATGCTCTAACCACTAGGCTACCCTGCCGCCCCAGCACCTTCAATGCTGCAGATATTTTTTATACCCTTCCCCAGATCTGTGCCTCGACACAATCCTATCTCTGAGCTCTATGGACAATTCCTTCAACATCATGGCTTGGATTTTGCTCTGACATGCGCTGTCAACTGTGGGAATTTACAAGTGTGTGCCTTTCAAAATCATGTCCAATCAATTGAATTTACCACAGAGGAACTCCAATCAAGTTGTAGAAACATCTCAAGGATGATCAATGGAAACAGGATGCACCTGAGCTCAATTTCAAATCTCATAGCAAAGGGTCTGAATACTTATGTAAATAAGGTATTTCTGTTTTCAAAAATGTCTTAAAAACCTGTTTTCATTTTGTCATTATGGGGTATTGTGTGTAGATTGATGAGGAAAATGTTTTATTTAATCAATTTTAGAATAAGATTGTAACGTAACAAAATGTGTAAAAAGGGAAGGGTTTTTGAATACTTTCCGAATGCGCTGTTTGTCTTTCATGACTGCTCAGAAAGGGATACAATTTGTCCCAGGAGTCGAGGATCATAGGGGGTCAACCTTTCTCTCCTCAACTGTTGTGGCTTAATTGGTTTCGCCACCGGTCAGTGTCACACAGAGCAGAGTCATTGTAACTGGCACCCTGTCTGTGTGAGCTGATTGACTGTGTGAGAATGGTTTTTTTGCCACTCTCCGTCACCTAAAATACACCTTCTACCTGTAACTAATATAATGAACAACTCCATCTAGCCTGCTGTGTTAGAACTTTTTGTGCTGCAGATGGGTTTCATTTGGAATCTTGCCACGAGTTCTATTCTTTTCATCATAGATTGGATTCAAAGGCAATGTCAAACAATGGGAAGATAAGCCAGGCTACAAGCAGAATCGTGTTCAATAAATTGCTCCAGTGCTCAGGTTGAATTTGACCCTTAGTTTGTCCCAATAAACCACATTTGATTTGTGTTTCTGCAGATCAGTTTCTGTTTACTCCCCATCCCAACTCAGTGGATTTTGAGAGGAGGGAAATGTGATTCCCTCACAGTGCTCCAGCTTTGGTTGATGAGAAGGGTGCCTTTGTCTCTTGTGTGTAATCTTTCCATCACCCACACAAACACGGCTCAAACCTGCAGATCCCATTGTGGTTCAAAAACATGACAGTGAAAATGTACCGCTTTGTCTCACTAACTCATACATGCATCAGGAGCTTACTTGAAAAATCCATATCCCTCATCTTAAGCATATTCAAACCTAGAATGTCTGTGTTGTGTTGATATCACAATTCTTGGCACCCTCATTCACACAGGTTAGTAGAGCTGTGCTGGAGCGAAGGGGCTGGGTTAAGCTTTCAACACATTTACCGCCTTGGAACAAACCAGAAACAGCAACCTGCGGCAACATGTATTTAATGTGAATGGCACAGTCAGCACATATATTTGTTAAGAATATACTGTTGTCATGTTTAGGCCTGTGGTCCAACTTCTCACGAGGCTAGAGGATAACTGATCACTGTGTTATGTCAGCACACAAACTCATAAACTGCACATTATTGTCATGATTTTACATGACACTTGACAGACACATGACAGACAGACACATGACAATCGAATTATCCAGAGCCCATGCTGAAACTTGAGGCTGTGGCTTGCCACTGCTTTATTTCGTATCCTGAATGATGCCCATATAATGTCTGTCTTTCTGGTAACTTTAAAGTATTTAAAAACTATTATTGAGTCTGCCTTTTTGTCAGTATCCATGGGAACAGACCTTAACAGAGGAAAACAGTTACTGGCAACGTTAACACTCCCAAACTGCCACCTCCCTCATACATTATATTCTGTCTCTGCTAGCTCTGGTCAGGTTGGTTTTGGTTTAATGCATCATTGTGGTAGAGTTTGGACCTCAGCTCCTGTGGCATTTGGCATTGACTGCAGCCCAGTGGGGTTCCACGTAGTGAGTGTTTCTCGTAACACCTATGAGAGTACATGATGCCACTGCCACACCTTACTCTAAAACACTCCCAGGTTATCCAAGAGGGAAGACGGATGAATGTGTGCAAGAAGGACACAGAAAACATGGTTATTGAATGCACACATCCAGTTGTATATTCAATGTGCTGTACCACCCTCCCATGTAATAAAATCATTATAACAGAACAATGTGCTTCATCAGTCCCACCTCTGTTTACAATAGAGATTGGATTCAACAAGCCTTTTTATAATATGTCTTTCTGAAGATCTCTATTCTATTTTATCAGTGTTTGTACTTGTCTTGTGCCAATGTGTAATTGTGTTTTTCTGTAAACTCTCTGAGATAGGAGGGGCAGGCGTCTTGGGAAGAGACATGGTTGTGATCACATGGATGAAGGCCAACTCAATGTTACCTGCTGTTTCTCCTGGGTGAGTTTGGGAAAGGCAAGCCTTAAGGGGTGGGGTGTAAGTCATTTACGGTAAGAGTTCAAACTGTGTGTGTACAACAGTATGTGTTACAACAGATGCCCATGCAGCTGTGTGAACATCTGCAGGGAAAGAGGAGGATAACGTGATCATCATTATTTCCTTTCTGCATATATTGTTTTTCAGTATCGAAAATGACTCCTGCACATGATAACATCTGCTTGTTTTATTGTGTTGACATTTTCAATAGCTTTATTACAAGGAGTGTAATTATCTATGATGAACTAAGCAACGGGGCCTTTGCTCACTGCACATATGGAGAGACTGTGTGATGTTGTCCATGTTAGCATTCGCTTCAACAGTTAGCTATAGTTCAAACTATTACAATATCTGTTTCTTCTTTACAATGGTTCTAAGAAAAACATGAACTAGGATCAGCCTAATAGTCATTGACCCATATACCGTGATAATATCACGGTTGGCCATAACCTCTAGCCTACTAACCAGTAGGTAGACATGCATAACTCTATTCCTCAGTTTTCCCATTTGCCATGTTATGCAATATTACCTCCAGGGGAAGAAATTTGGGACTTTGGGACTTTTCCAAAGGCACCCCAGACAATGCAGGCTCTCACAATAAGACACTGAGCTGAGTCTTCAGCCCTCCACACCACCTCTTCACAACCATCCCATTGTCCCTCTCCACCTCCTCACAACCCTGCTATTGTCAATCCTGGCTCACAACAGCCTCAGCCACTGTCCTGGGCTCTGATTGGCTGGAAGCTCCCGCTCTCTGACTCACCCTGGCTGGAGGAGTCTGTGCCAATCAGAGAGAGGGACGAGAGAGGGAAAGAAAGACATGCTTGGTTGGATGAGGGTTGTGAATGCCCTCTCGGCTGACTCTTGACTGAGTGGGTGATTCTCCCATTGGGACACAATGGGGCCTCTCATGCTGTTGTTGTCTTCTGTGGTCAGTGTTGTGAGGCTATAAATAGAACCATCCATCATCATTATCATCATCATCATCATCATCAACATCCCATGATGGTTACAATGGTGTTTTTCTCAAGTCCAAGCTGTTGACCCAAACAGCTTGAACTCATGTCGATTGATTGGCATCTATTGATGTCATGGTAGGCCAATGGACGGCACAAAGAGAATCCTGGTTTCATCTGCTCACCTGCAGTTTACCGTGCTTACTAACTGATGGGTGGTTCCATGATTCTGTAATTCTCATGTTCAGCTACTGCAAAGTCAAGTCTTGTTTAAGTCAGGAAAGGACAAGACAGGCTTTACCCCTGGAGACTAGCAGCCTCTGCAGCCCATTCTAGGCCTGTCACAACCTTTTGCTCACATCTTTTTGATAAAAGGGGAAAAGCCTGTTGGGCAGAAATGCGACCCCATGCTTTAGCACTGGCTAAAGCAGCTAATGGGGCAAAGCTAAATCTAGCCAGCCTTCCTCCTTTGCATAGTACCACACTCGCCAAGCTCACTCAACCTAAAGGAGCCTGTAGGAGAAGTGAGTCAGGTAGTTGGCCAGGGTATCGGGGGCATGCCCCAGGGTAACCGTCCCTCTGCTCGGCCAACCAGGAAGGAGAGGTCCTGTTAGTCAGCTATAGGTGGGGGTCAGTGATGTCAGCGCCAGAGGTCAACACATTCTCTTTACCTTATGGCTCTGTCAACCCCCTCCTCCTCTGCTCTATCATGTAGCGCTCTCTCTGTTCATTATTCTGTTAGTGCAGTGGTGTATAATCATTATAATGAAGGCTGAATGTGTTCTTAATGAGCTTGGCCTATACAGAACTACAAGTTAAAAGGCAAAGAGCCTGTAGCGCAAGGGAACATTTACTGTAACACGGGAATGAGGGGGTGAGCGAGCATGGCATGATAAAACAATTGTCTCCTGATTTTTCTGTGTGTGTGCATGCATTTGAGCGAGATAGAGGAGTTTGTGAGTGAGAGAGTGAGCGAGCGAGAGCGAGAGAGCCAAGATTTTGTTCCCATGACTTAGAAAAGACAAATCAAAGATAAGAAGATTTTTCTCTTCCCTCCAAATCCAATCGCATGTTTGATCTCTGTCTTCGTCTTCTGCTGACTCTTTCTGGGTTCTTTGTGATTTCCTTTGAGTTTGTCCAGTTAGTTACGGTTTGGCCCGGCACGAATGTCATCTGTTTGTTTTAGCTAGTTCTCTATCTTCCACATGGCTGAAATGAGCCTTTGTTTTTTATTAAAAGTGAATGCCACAAGGTTATTGCCATGTCAGGTCATACGGTGCTCATAAAGTGGGGTTTTATAATAACATAATTTATACAGCACTCTGGGAGTTATTTCTCCCTTAGGAGGTTCTGCCCGACCCAGGCACTTTTCAAAGCAGCAGCCTACTGATTTACGGCTTTCATTACAAACCAGATCTCATAAATAAAAACAACTCAAAGAGCCCCTTAGACAAATCAAAAATGTATGTGTGACCTGACAATCAATCTGTGGCACGCTGTGGAGAGGCTTCATTCTCAGTCAGCAGTTGTTGATGTTTAGTGGAGTCACATCCACTCCCAGAGTCTGGTCTATTTCCTGATATCTCAACTTGGCCATCTGAACTGGCTGAGCTGCAGGGGAAAGTTGGCAGTGTTAACTCATCATCATAGCATTGACCTGCTGGCCAGGGAATCCCTTCATGGTTGATATAGATTTTGAGGTCATGACCTTCAAAGGGAAAACGTCATTGGCTGGGGAGAGGGAGCGATAAAGAGTGAGAGGGGATGACGGTGCAGTGAGTAAGTTACAACTCACACACCCATTGTAACCGGAAACTCAAAACAAATGTAAACACATCATGCATCTAAATACAGGCATATGACTCAGTTTATTATTCCACAAACATAATGTGCAATGAAATGTCTCACAAAATATCATAGTTAAGAAACAGTAGGTCTATAAAAGGAACCACAGTGCCAGCAGTTTCTGGGGGCAAAAGCACTCATATTTTTTTTGCCAACACACAAAACCAAAAAGATCTGACTTTGGCCACGTCTGCAACTCCTGTAAAGCCCAAGGGAGCCGTGTGTGATTTTGTAAGCGAGTGTCATTCCCAAGGCCTTGAATTGAGCATGTCTTAAACAAGCCCAGACATGGTTGTCCTCAAGTAAAGTAGTGCATGTAAAAATGATCAATTCCCCTCCCACACCCACACACGCATATACCCATTCACTGCTGCGCAAACACAAACACACATAAAAACTCAAGCTCAGAATTATTGCTCTCATCTCCACTCTGTGCCATCACAATGTTCCAGTTTTTTTCCCCCGCGTCAGACGATAGTTCCGGGCAGAGCCTTTGGTTCAGTGAGGTGATGTTGTGAAGGTTACCCTCCAAGGTTGGCGTTTACAGCGGTGGAGGTTCTGTAGGGTGGAGATGGGCTGGGACTACCACATGCAGCTCAATTAGCAGTCTGCGGTCTGTGTGTGGCACGGTAATTACCTCACATTTGACTTTAAGTAGTGCATTTAGGAAGCTCCGCTCCAAATATAGACTCTCTGGCAATTTCATGGTCTCGTTTTGGCACAAATCACAATAGAATTGTTTGTGCGTTGTTTACTTGTGGCAAATATTTTGGTTTTGGACATTTGGAGGCCAGTCAGTACAAATCCTTTCCATACAGTATATACTGTATGCACTATATATAGGCCATAGTAATGCATAACATATATAATGTACAATCACAATTGTCAGGTAACTGCCAAAATAAAGAAAACTACTTGAGTAAATGAGGGGTACAAGGTATATTGAAAGCAGGTGCTTCCACAGAGGTGTGGTTCCTGACTTAATTAAGCAATTAATGTCTCATGCTTAGGGTCATGAATAAAAATGCCCACTTTACCCATCAGTTTGGTTACCATGGCTAGAAGAAGAGATCTCAGTGACTTTAAAAGAGGGGTTTCAAAGGAGCATGGGGGTTTAAAATGTGTCTGTGTGCGCTTGTATTACTATCCTTGTGGGTACCTGAAATCAAGTTCCCACAAGGATAATAAAACAAGGAGAATTCTCCCTCGTGGAGACATTTCCCAGGTCCCCACAAGGACAAAGGCTATTTTAGGCATAGGGTTAAGTTTAGGGTTACAATTAGGGTTAGGGTTTAAGGTTTAGGGATAGGATTTTAAATGGAAATACATTCTAGGTCTCCACAAGGATAGTAAACCCAAACGTGTGTGTGTGTGTCTTATTCACCAGATCTCAACCCAATTGAACACTTATAGGAGATTCTGAGAAGGCTTTTTCCAGCAAATTATGGAATTTCTCGTTGAAGAATGGCATTGCATCCCTCCAGACACTTCTAGAATCTATGCCAAGGCACATTGAAGCTTTTCTGGTGGCTTGTGGAGGCCCAACGTCCTATTAAGACACTTGTTGGTGTTTCCTTTATTTTGGCAGTTACCTGTAGCCTTCCTCTCCCAACTGCCCACATAAATGTTATAAACTAACTCCTAAAAGTTGAAGGAGACCAGAGCAGACAGCAACATACAAACAACTATCACCACACGAAAAACTCCCACCACAGGAAAAACTACCACCATAGAAAAACTACCACACAGGAAAAGCTTGTTTAGGTCTCTGCGACATCAAAAGCCTCCTCAACTTGTTTTCCCTGATGAAGAGACAGAACTTCCACTCATCCCTCAGTCTGAAAGTTAAGTTAGTCATCTTCTCAGTGCCTGTCAAACAGCTCGCCGCTTCGTCACTCCACATCAGAGTGATGGACTAGGCCAAGTTGGGTGTCTTCATGTGTTATCATGTGTATACTTAATGAAGGCACTTAATCATTAATGTGTTGCGAGTTTACAAGAATGAGGTTGTTTATGTGTCATCATGGGTAGTGAGCTGTCATTGCCAATTAATTATTCATTTATTTGTTGTGTGTCCCTCTCTACTGTATTCTGCATAAAGAGGTTTCCAAACATCTGAGGAACATATAGAAAATAACATGCTAATTCACCCAAGCATTATTATTATTTCTTACCTCTGGACGCATTTTATGTATCTAAGGTTGTCATTATATTCAACCCAAATAAGATGTAAATCTGATTTGAATGATCCAAAATAGTTGACACTAAAAGCAAACCAGTTTTCTTTCAGTAATGTACAACACTGCCAGCTCACATTTTCCCTACAAGATGTACTGGTACAGTAATGCCGTCTCTCTAGCTGTTCATTTTTATCCTCAGATTTAATGGGGCTCTGGTGGATCTTTCAGTGTAAGGCGAGCGGACAGAAATAGCTAAACAATGCCTAGCGGCTAGAGGCTCACATCTATAATGACCCTTATGTTGTTTGAAGAGGCCCCTCTAAAAGGCTGAGCAGGTGGGAGTGTAGGTGGTCTCCAAACTCCCTCAGCATCCTCCTGCATACGTACACACAGCTGCCCCACGACACACACACACACCTGATACATGTTCTTGGTTTTCTCTCTCTAAAAGACACATAATACTGATTAGTTCTCTCTCACTCTCAGTCTCTCACACACACACGTACAAAAATACAACTCTAAACCATCTCAGAAAGATGTCTTCCTCCTCTCACTCTCTCTCTGCTGAAAGTGAATGTTTACCCCATATTTAAAGGTGACTGAAATGATATTCCTGCTGTTCTCATATGGAAATAAATCAACCACTATCGTTCTCCCCTCCTTTTACCCAATAACATTTGATGAGCTCTACTTTTGGGTCTCTCTATGGAACAGTGTGTATATTCATGTCTGTACTGTGTTTGTACTCTTCTGATTCCGGTTGGAGAAAACAGCCTACTTCAGGGACTGATGATAATAATTACAACTCTTACTTGCGTCACACATCCAGAGTCCTGCTTTCTGTAGAACCGGATGCATGCACTCTACATTTAATCCCTTTGAAGATCGATAACTTTTCTTTATATACTGAACAAAAATATAAACGCAACATGTAAAGTGTTGGTCCCATGTTTCATGAGCTGAGAGAAAAGATCCCAGAAATGTTCCATACACACAAAAAGCATATTTTTCATAATTCTTTTGCAGAAATTGGTTTACATCCCTGTTAGTGAGCATTTCTCATTTGCCAAGATAATCCATCCAACTGACAGGTGTGGCATATCAAGAAGCTGATTAAACTGCATTATCATTAAACAGGTGCAACTTGTGCTGAGGACAATAAAAGGCCACTCTAAAATGTGCAGCTTTGTCACACAACACAATGCCACAGATGTTGCAAGTTGTGAGGTAGCGTGCAATTGTCATGCGGTCTGCATGAAAATCCACCAAAACTGTTGCCAGAGAATTTAATGTTATTTTTTCGACCATAATCTGCCTCCAATGTCTTTTTAAAGAATTTGGCACTACGTTCAACCGGCCTCACAACTGCAGCCCAGGTGTAACCACGCCAGACCAGGTGTAACCACGCCAGACCAGGTGTAACCACGCCAGACCAGGTGTAACCACGCCAGACCAGGTGTAACCACGCCAGACCAGGTGTAACCACGCCAGACCAGGTGTAACCACGCCAGACCAGGTGTAACCACGCCCACCCAGGTGTAACCACGCCCGCCCAGGTGTAACCACGCCAGATCAAGTGTAACCACGCCAGACCAGGTGTAACCACGCCAGACCAGGTGTAACCACGCCCGCCCAGGTGTAACCACGCCACCTCCACATCTGGCTTCTTCACCTGTAGGGATAATCTGAGACCAGCCACCCGTACAGCTGATGAAACTGAGGAGTATTTTAGTCTGTAATAAAGCCCCTTTGTGTTGAAAAACTCATTCTGATTGGCTGTGCCTGGCTTCCCAATGGGTGGGCCTATGCCCTCCCAGGCCTACCCATGGCTGCGCACCTGCCCAGTCATATGAAATCCATATATTAGGGCCTAATTAATGAATTTAAATTCATTGATTTCCTTATATGAACTGTGACTCAGTCAAATCGTTGAAATTGTTGCATGTTGCATTTATATTTCTTTCAGTATAGCAATACTTTAAAAAATATATATATGTGTGTAACTCTGTGTTGTTTGTGTCGCACTGCTTTGCTTTATCTTGTCCAGGTTGCAGTTGTAAATGAGAACTTGTTCTCAACTGGCCTCTGGTTAAATAAATGAAATAAAATAAATAAATAAAAATACCAGAAGTAGCACTGAATTATTTGCTAATAGATATTGTACTGTAGGCCTATTAATAAAAACACAATTAAAGTATTTTCAAAGCAGCACTAGTTTAATTGAGTCCTTGTACTTTCCCACTGTAATAATGACTAATAGTGAGAGTTGTACTCTCATCACATTGTCTTTGTGATGCACCAGTCCATTGACTGTCTATTAAATGGTGGTATGTTTATGATATGATTGTCAGTGAGAACCTCAATAACACCAACTGACATACAACTACGCCCCGAAGTTTCAGACAAGGAGACCACATTCTGCTTAATTCCAACCAGCATTTAAACAGTTACATTTATTTTCTTCCACCACCCAAAAACCTGACTGCTCACAATTGCAGTTACTCATGTAACAGACTGCCTTACAGATGCCCCGTGTGATGACAGTCCAAGTCTTAGTTTATTTGATGTTATCTGGTTACAGCTTCTGCCAAAACCATGGTATTCAAAAACCTGTGACTCATTCCCATGTATGATACCTAATACTAAATCTATCGCTGTGATGTGAATATGCCTGGTATATCGGTATGGGAAAAGCGGTTTTCTCATTCAGTACTTTTCAGTAGATAATTAGATTAGTCTTTTTATGCTGATTCAGTTCCAAGCACATATGTTGTAGATGATTGCATGCAGGTGGCTCCACACCAGTGAAGACTGCTGAGGGGACAATGGCAAATTATAATGGCTGGAATGGAGTCAATGGAATGGAATCAGGCACGTTTTTTGGGGGGGTTCATGTGTTTGATACCGTTCCATTAATTCCATTCCAGCCATTATACTCAGCAGCCTCCATTGAGCCACACAGGTGTTCTTCAGAGGACTCTCACGCTGCTGTTCACTCACAGCTGCACTTTATGCACTTATTTGAGAAAAGAACGAGCTTATGAGGCTATAATCGATACATTTATTTACACCTAAGTATTGGTCATAGCATAAGAGACAGACATTTCGGAAGATTTCAGACCTCAAACTAAATATCAAGAAGTGATCTTTATGAATTTATACATGCCATTTTAGAAATCTTCAAGTATTCAGGTGAGAGTGTTATTAAGCCACATGAGAGTATGAAGTGTTGATATGAGGGTATTTATTTCATTTAACTAGGCAAGTCAGTTAAGAACAAATTCTTATTTACAATGACAGCCTAGGAACAATGGGTTAACTGTATTGTTCAGGGGCAGAACAACAGATTTTTACATTGCCAGCTCGGGGATTCAATCCACCAACTTTTCGGTTACTAGTCCAACGCTCTAACCACGAGGCTACCTGCCGCCCCCAATCAGCTCATCAAGCTCATAGGGGAGTTTTGTCCCTGTAGGACAGTGCGCTGTCGTGCCTGTCTTTCTGTGTTCCAGACGTGAGACTCAGATTGCGTAGAGCATCTGTCCTGTCAGGCCACATCAGACGGCTCCCTCTTAACGAGCCCTAACAAGCACCTGAGTGTAATCGGCCCACTCAGAGTTAACTCTAATGACAGGACTCACTCTCTCCTCCCTCCCTCCCGTTCTCTATCCCTCTCTGCCCCTTTCTTTCTTCTACTCTCTCTCTCCTTCTCCCTCCCTCTCGCCCTCTCTCTTTTACAACCTGCACCTGCACTTGGCCTCCTTATGAAACTCCTTGAAACACTGATCTGGGTCCAGTTCGCCCTGCCATCCCAGCAACAGGTAAATGTGGCCAACAGCGACACACGGAAATGTATATTGTGTATCTGTGAATGTGTGGGTAATCTAGGAAACGTAATCAACAAAGTGCAAAGAAGATTTTCCTGAAAGGTATTATCCAGGTTTTTACCCAGGGTCAATGGGAGGGCTTTAGCCTGCTTCTTTCTGGTTGTGATTCACACGAGGTGATGCTGTGATAGCTTAGAAAGGAAGAGATGCATCACAATAACCAGAAACCAGGAAGTCTGAAAAGCCCCAGGGGCAGACATATAGTCAGAGAGAGAGGTTGGGGGGGGCAATGGGCAGTCTGCCAGAGGGCAAGGAGACACTGAACCAGGAGGAAGGACAGCAGACACAGGATCAGACAGGCTGACTGTGGGTTGGAATGGTATTCTATTCAGACCTGTTTCATTTGAATGGCCTTTTTTCATTGCCATTGTCACAGAACCAGACTGAGAACCCCATGCCTGAATCTCCCTGGTAGCCTTGGTGAATATAGGTCAGAAGTCAGGTTCTGTTCAACAATGGGTCTTTGTATTGGAGCTGATTCTATGGTATTGGCCATGGACGATATTAGTGGGTTTCCATGAAATGTCTAGATTGGCTGCGGTGGGTGAAATCTAGCACTTGGAGAAAGAGGAAATTAGGAATATACTGTACTTATAATTATCTAACTACATGTAATGTACATGTGGGCTAAAAAGCTGTAAGTAGCAGTAGAAAAAAAGTGGGGGGAGGAGGAAAAGGTGTTGTTTTTACATAGTGTGTGTTTGATGTCAGGTGTGGTGTATGGTGTGAGGGGTGGTTGTGTGAGGGGGGTGTGTGTCTGGTGTGAGGAGTGGTGTGTGTGTGTCTGGTGTGAGGGGTGGTGTGTGTGTCTGGTGTGAGAGATGGTGTGTTGGTGTGAAGGGTGGTGTGTTGGTGTGAAGGGTGGTGTGTGTGTGTTTGATGTGAGGGGTGGTGTGTGTGTGTGTTTGAGAGGGGTGGTGTGTGTGTTTGGTGTGAGGGGTAGTGTGTGTGTGTGTGTTTGGTTTGAGGGGGGGGGGTGTGCTTCAGTGGGACAGGGTGTGTGGGCGTGTACTGAACCCTTGAAATAGAATGTGTTGTAAATATCTGTGTGCAACGATCAATACCATCACTGTTGTAAACAAGATAAGAGAGCATTGGTTTGAAGTGTGTGTGCTGCTTGTGTGTGTGAGTGTGTGTGCATGTGCGTACAATGGAGCCCTAATGGGGTAGGTGAGTGTGCGTGAGCGTGTGTGTGGGCTGCAAGGCCACCCTCTGATCGTCTCCTTGGCAGCCGCTGTGGTGAAGTGCACTCTGGGTGTTTGAGAGGCCTCCCAGAACAAGAAAGAAAAGACACACACTAAACGCTTTATCAGAATTGTCAAGCTCTATTCGTCTGCTTGCTCGGCAGGGACTAGTGTAGCCTAGATGCAGCTTTGCAAGGTTGTGCAATGTTATGATGCCAGCCCCCTCACACACACTTTCCCTCCCCCCATTCGGTTTCCCTTGTTTGATGTGGTCTTTGGGGAACTCTGTTAAAAGGAAATCTTCTCCCACTTTGAAGTCTACCTCTTTTTATCTCCCTTTTTCTACTCTTTTTATCTTCTGGTAGTTTGTGAGGGAGAAAAAAAACAAACGGGTGAAATTGGATACTTGTCCTACATATGCTGCTCACCTCGTGTTATGAATATGAGACATTTCTCAAGAAGAAACTATTGTTTGGTCAAGGAATGGTTACACACCTCCTGTCACCAAACACTGGGATTTTAACTGACTGGCTTCTTTTGATACAAAAGCCTTGGGAGAAGTGTTTTGATGTCATTCCAAGCATTTATCAAACACTGTTATGAGGGTTGAAGTCTTGAACTGCGCCTGGTAAGCTTAATCAAATACAGCGGGTGTCATTTTAGGATTTTCACTGCAGAGACAATTACTTCAAAGCTCTATTCTCTGCAGCTAAAGTACATTTATCCTTTTGACTTGACATCCTCCAAATCACAAAGCATGGAATTCACTCTCAAGTGGTGACGACAGGTTTGACATTGTAGTGTGGAGAAAATCCTGCACGGAGCCTTCGCCGTGTGCTGCCACTTTAAGAGCGCACCAGCTGTCAGAAAGATGCAAACCCATAGAAGCTTGCCTTGTTCTAAAGCACAGTCTTGTCAGCAACACTGCTTTGATGGTAGTGCAACAATTTACTGTAGTTAGTTCCTGTTGAAGTCTGTTTTAAATTGCAGAGACAAGAGGAGTTAAAGTAAATTTCATGAGTGAAAAAATCCCCATAATGCACCATGAGGATTTATTAGATGTATTCCCTTATCTTTTGAAGAAGGGAATTAATTCATATTAATTGGTTCGGATTTATATGGAATGGACTACGACCCTGACTGAAATACTGTCTCTTGAGTACAGCATAGTATAAGTACATCAAGCTTCATAAAGTATGGCTTTATTATCAATCTTGTAGTGTTTTTAAACATAACATAAAGGGAACCAGTGGAGGTAATTAGATAAATTGCCTTCGCTCTGAGGCCTCATTATGCATGGCTGGCTTGATTGACCTTCTTCGCAGTAATCAGGCAAAGAGAGCAGCGGTGTTCACAGGTCAGTAGAACTCATATTAACCGTGTTTACAGAGGTCCGGGATCACAGCCTTCATTAACTGGCTTCATCAGATGGCCCCAATAAAAAAACAGCAGCTAATGCCCATTATGGTAATGAAATATGTGACCCAGGGTAGTTTAAGGAATAACAGACTAAGTTTAAAACCCTAAAGGGAGATAGTGGACATGTTACATTACAGGTTGGAGGAGTTAATGCTATACCCCAGGCCTTTCCCCGCCCATGGCCTATCTATGGTCATTAATGATCAATGTCCACTCCCTCCCCTGTGGAAAGCCAGACAGACAAACAGGAAGCAGCTGTTGCCAGGGCAACAGCCCGAGGGTCTGTAGAGTGGCGTGGGAGAGATGTTAGGTAAGGAAGGAGGGAAAAAAGACTGGTAAAAATGGAGGGAGGAAAAAAGACCACAGTGGTGGTGGAATCTAATTAGATTTTGACAAGGATATTTCCCCCATGCGCAGGGGTGTGTGTGTGTGTTCATGCCCATGTGCTCATGTACCTGCGTGCATCTGTGCCTGAGAATAGCTTGACTGACGCAAGCCATTACAGACCGGCTTTAGAGCCCTGGCAACCCTGCTCTCTCTCCTCCTGCCTTCTCCTCTTACACCCCCAGTCCTCCTCTCACTCTCTCCCACCATCCCTTTCACTTCTCTCGCTCTCTTGGCATGAAGTGATTGCATATGGAACGTCATATAATCAGATTCTGTCACTGTTTTAAATACTGGATTTTATCAGAAGTGTTATCTATGTGCATTGACAGATTGGACTGCATAAATACACAGTATATGTATATATGTATGTACACTGAACAAATTCATAAACACAACATGTAAAGTGTTGGTCCCTTGTTTCATGGGCTGAAATAAAAGATCCCAGAAATGTTCCATATACAAAAAGCTTATTTCTCTCAAATGCACAACTGAAGAATTTCTGCACAAACCGTCAGAAACCGTCTCAGGGATGCTCATCTGCGTACTCATCGTCCTCAGAGTCTTGACCTGACTGCAGTTTGGTGTTGTAACCAACCTCAGTGGGCAAAGGCTCACTGTCACGACTTCCGCCGAAGGTGGTGCCTCTCCTTGTTCACGCAATTTATTTTTCCATTTGTTTTGTCTGTATTGTACACACCTGGTTCCCATTAGATTTGAATTATTTCCCTATTTAACCCTCTGGAGCCATCATGGATTTGTGCGTATTTATTGTTGTCAGTTGTCTCGTTTATGTGATTCTCGATTTGTTCTCCTTGTTGGAAGATTATTTTTGAGTAAAGTTACTATTATTACTCATCTCTGTGTCCTGCGCCTGACTACGCCTTAACCACATCACCGACTCTGACACTCACCTTCGATGACCACTGGCATGCTGGAGAAGTGTGCTCTTTAGGAATGAATCCCAGTTTCAACTGTACCGGGCAGATGGCGTCATGTGGTTGAGTGTTTTGCTGATGTCAAGGCATAAGCTACAAACACAATTGCTTTTTATCCATGGCAATTTTAATGCACAGAGATATCGTGACGAGATCCTGAGGCCCATTGTCGTGCAAAAACCTAATGTTTCAGCTTGATAATGCACAGCCCCATGTCGCAAGGATCTGTACACAATCCCTGGAAGCTGAAAATGTCCCAGTTCTTCCATGGCCTGCATACTCACCAGACATGTCACCCATTGAACATGTTTGGGATGCTCTGGGTGGACGTATATGACAGCGTGTTCCAGTTCCCGCCAATATCCAGCAACTTCACACAGCCATTGAAGAGGAGTGGGAGAACATTTCACAGGCCACAATCAACAGCCTGATCAACTCTACGCAAGGGAGATGTGTCGCACTGCATGAGGCAAATGGTGGTCACACCAGATATTGACTGGTTTTCTGATCCACGCATAACTGTATTCCCAGTCATGTGAAATCCATAGATTAGGGCCTAATGAATATATTTAAATTAAGTGATTTCCTGTAACTCAGTAAAATCTTTGAAATTCCTGCATCTTGCTTTTATATGTGTGTGTGTGTGTGTGTGTGTGTGTGTGTGTGTGTGTGTGTACTGTATATAATTTGTAGTGTCCAGAAAAAGCCTGAGACTCTAGTTGACATGACTCGTTGCTAAAATGTTATTCATGAGTGTGCAGTCTGGTAACTGTTTTGTGGACCAACATGAAAGGGACCTGTGAGTTCCCCTGGTTCTTCTTTCCATTCTCTATTTGCTTAAAAATGACAAACCCCCGAGCTAGCTAGAGTCAGGCCACCTGACTGACTTTGATCCTGTGCCTGGAAAAACATGTGTGAATCTATCCAACCCCACCCACACACTTAGTTTGAAACACACAGAGAGAGCGAAAGAGAGAACAAGGAATGCTTGGAATCAGAAAATACAATTAATTGATACATATAATAGTTAATCTAACGATCACACAACCATATCAGATATCATCTTCCAATCATTGCATTGAAATATAATAACTGTGTATTAAAAGGTGTCAATAGATGGCTAACACATGGGTGCATCTGTGTCTGATGAAATCAGAATGCAAAGCCTCCAACGAGAAATGTGGCCATTGGCCTACAGTGTGTGGACTTTCCCATACAATGTCATTGTATTTTCCTTTTCCTGTCATTGTATTTCTCCACCTGTCAAAGGGCATCTATCCAGACTCATTTTCTCTCAGCCTATCCTGGTCAGAGCCTCTTCCAGTCATAGTGAATTTACCAGACAGGTTCTGGAACAGTAGCTGTGGCAGGATGCCCAGGAGGTTACATGCTTGCAGTGCTTTCAGCCCAAACCTGTTGCTGAGTCTTCTAAACTGTGTGAATTCATTTAAATCACAAATATATTGTCATGTCTCTGTCTGTTTGGGGTGTAAAGGTGATGCATCCTGTGATACTAGCAATTTGAATGTGCTTCTACAAGAGACTTCCAGCCAGACACGTACACACAGGAGGCCAGGAGTTTTGAGCAAATCGAGTCATTAAGTACAAGTTGTACGTCAGTGAGAAACGTTGCTCAATCACCTCCCAAACCACAAGGCAAGGAAGCTGTGACCTCACCATTCAGATGTGTCTGAATTAGCAAGGGGAAATGGCTTAACGATACATAGCAGGAGGCTAAAAACATTCCACTCAGACACAATATTTCCATAAAGGAGTTGAGAGGAAGGAAGAGCCAGATGGTGTTAGTCATATGAAGTGGTCAGTGTCTTTGCCAACCATGCCATTCCATTCATTCAATAATGAGCTTTATGGCTTCAAACCATATGTGTTTGTATTTAATGTACTTGAGCGAATCCAGTAAGCTTATATTGTACTTTGTTTATGGTACAGTATGTGATATCTACAGGAAATACCAACATTGCTGAACTTTAACATGGAAGCAAAGGTGTTATAACTTCCTGTTAACTTGGGTTATTTCCCTTTGTTCCTTGTTTCACTCAAAAAACAAACACAGTCCTCACCTGCTAAGGTCTGTGACCAGACAACAATAAATCTCCTTTGAGAAAAAAAGCAAGTCTGTTGCAAATGACCAGTATCCGTTTAAAGTGTATGACATCTCTCTGACCTCAGGGTGACACCATATGAAGTTCATCTGTGATAAAAACAAAAACAGTGGCGTGTGTATTAGTGTTGAGCATCAGTATCTTGAACTCAAAAAGCCACCTCCAATCATCCCATCTTACACCTCAAAGCTTATCCTACACGGGTGGAACACTACACATTTCTGCTTACATTCCATGACCAAGGGGCTAATGATAATACTTTGAAAGGAAGTGTTGTAAAACCTTTTATTTTTTTATATTCCATGGTCACTCTCTAAGCCAGGTCATCATACATGCTTGATGACCTGTCCTCCCACCCACCCACCTCGTCCTTTTTGTCTTAACAAACAGCCAAGCTGGTGATTAATAAGCACTAATGCCATTGTGACAGTTAGGAGGGCCTCACACAGAGGCAGACGGAAATGGGATCTTTCCACTAAGGCAGAAGAGTTACTCATCTCAAGGTGAAATCCCTCTGTGATGCCCATGTTCTCCTTATTGACCTCAGGTGTGTCAGACCACAGGGGACGAGGGAGAGAAGAGGCTGGGTCACATTAGAGCTCTTATCACTAACTGCTGTAGTCCAACACATATCTCTTTCACATGAGGAACCAGACCAACCAATCTGAAAATAAGCCCAGTATCCTGTGGGTGGTTGGAATCAGACCAGTATCATGTTATTGATTTACACTGCATCTAGACTGAGAGGCCACCACAGTGGCACAATGGAAATATTAGCAATCAGGTCGTAACAGTTTACAAGGTGTGCTGCATTAGTGTGGATGATAAACATTTATACAGATTCCATATCTTAATTTGATCAACCTGTTGTTGCAGGACTTTTTCCTAACGTCTAGTGTATTCCAGGTTTAAAAATACCTATACTTTATCATTTCAGACTTGATTTGCCCTAATGAAAAATGTGTCAAACCTTACAAAAAAAAAAGAATTATAATACACATTTCCTGTTGCAGCAGGATTATTTTCCAAACTGGCTCAAATTAAAATCCGTAATCACCTCACTGTTAGATGAATGATGCAATGTACCTCCGTCAATGGACTTGTACAGAAAGTGTTGGTAGAACATTATTGATAAAGTAACTGATTCTCACTCTCTTGTAGAGTATGGTTCTTCTCCTGAGAGTAAACCACCTGATAGAAAAAAAAATAACCTGATTGGATGGAGTTGTCCCTATTTCTGTGTCTAGATCTCACATTCTCACCCAAAACTAGCTCTCTCTCTCTCTCTCTCTCTCTCTCTCTCTCTCTCTCTCTCTCAGAATAGGAGCAGAACATTTCCCCATGGAGTCTGACACAGCGCGAGGGGAAGGAATACTGTCCTCCTTGCATGGCTGTCAATCACACCACATAACTGGCATGGTTTCAAATGCTGCTGTCAATCACATCACACGGGGTGCATGAGTGTGTGTGCACATGTTTGTGTGTGTGTGTCAATATCTACAGTGGGGAGAACAAGTATTTGATAACCTGCAAAATCGGCAGTGTTTCCTACTAACAAAGCATGTAGAGGTCTGTAATTTTTTTATCATAGGTACACTTCAACTGTGAGAGACGGAATCTAAAACAAAAATCCAGAAAATCACATTGTATGATTTTTAAGTAATTCATTTTATTGCATGACATAAGTATTTGATCACCTACCAACCAGTAAGCATTCCGGCTATCACAGACCTGTTGGGCTTCTTAAAGAAAAACTTCCTGTTCTCCACTCATTACCTGTATTAACTGCACCTGTTTGAACTCATTACCTGTATAAAAGACACCTGTCCACACACTCAAACCTCTCCACAATGGCCAAGACCAGAGAGCTGTGTAAGGACATCAGGGATAAAATTGTAGACCTGCACAAGGCTGGGATGGGCTACAGGACAATAGGCAAGCAGCTTGGTGAGAAGGCAACAACTGTTGGCGCAATTATTAGAAAATGGAAGAAGTTCAAGATGACGGTCAATCACCCTCGGTCTGGGGCTCCATGCAAGATCTCACCTCGTGGGGCATCAATGATCATGAGGAAGGTGAGGGATCATCCCAGAACTACACGGCAGGACCTGGTCAATGACCTGAAGAGAGCTGGGACCACAGTCTCAAAGAAAACCATTAGTAACACACTACGCCGTCATGGATTAAAATCCTGCAGCGCACGCAAGGTCACCCTGCTCAAGCCAGCGCATGTCCAGGCCCGTCTGAAGTTTGCCAATGACCATCTGGATGATCCAGAGGAGGAATGGGAGAAGGTCAGGTGGTCTGATGAGACAAAAATAAAGCTTTTTGGTCTAAACTCCACTTGCGTGTTTGGAGGAAGAAGAAAGATGAGTACAACCCCAAGAACACCATGCCAACAGTGAAGCATGGAGGTGGAAACATCATTCTTTGGGGATGCTTTTCTGCAAAGGGGACAGGACGACTGCACCGTATTGAGGGGAGGATGGATGGGGCCATGTATCGCGAGATGTTGGCATACAATCTCCTTCCCTCAGTAAGAGCATTGAAGATGGGTCGTGGCTGGGTCTTCCAGCATGACAACAACCCGAAACACACAGCCAGGGCAACTAAGGAGTGGCTCCATAAGAAGCATCTCAAGGTCCTGGAGTGGCCTAGCCAGTCTCCAGACCTGAACCCAATAGAACATCTTTGGAGGGAGCTGAAAGTCCGTATTGCCCAGCGACAGCCCCGAAACCTGAAGGATCTGGAGAAGGTCTGTATGGAGGAGTGGGCCAAAATCCCCACTGCAGTGTGTGCAAACCTGGTCAAGAACTACAGGAAATGTAGGATCTCTGTAATTGCAAACAAAGGTTTCTGTACCAAATATTAAGTTCTGTTTTTCTGATGTATCAAATACTTGTCATGCAATAAAATGCAAATTAGTTACTTAAAAATCATACAATGTGATTTTCTCGATGTTTGTTTTAGATTCCGTCTCTCACAGTTGAAGTGTACCTATGATAGAAATTACAGACCTCTACATGCTTTGTAAGTAGGAAAACCTGCAAAATAGGCAGTGTATCAAATACTTGTTCTCCCCACTGTATGTACGTGTGTGGATGTTTGTCTGTGGCTTCTGGTTCTTGGTGAGTCGGACACTGAGCATCCCTTGTGATTCGTGTGGCTGAGTCACGAGTAAAATCCCATCCCAATCTAGCCACCACCTCGTGTTGGGGGCCTCTTCATGGACATGATGGCTAGACCAGAGACCAGATCCACGATAGCAGAACTTTCTCCTGGGGAATCTGTCTGCGGCTGCCCAGTGTTAGATCCATTCACTCAGTCTAAACTTACTACAGAGCAAGCCCTAACAAAAAACTACAATTCAGTGTTGGACCTGTGCCCAAATGTGTCTCAAAGCAATTATGTTTCTCTTGAAGATTATTCTATCAGTGCCATCAGGGTATACTGGTGGCAGAGAGGGGGGCGGTAGTAGCTGCACGCTTAGAGAGGAAGGAAGCATGAAAGAGAGCGATAACAGAACCGAGACAACAGATATGCAGACAGATAAGGCTTTATTACTCGACAGTGGAAATGTGGGCAAGGCAGCGAGAGTTGAAAAAGAAAGGCGATTAGTCCCCGACAGTTAGATTCTTCACCTCCCGTCCTCCCCCTTGCTGCAAAATAACCAGTCTGCAAATAACGATCTAATGATCCACACACACACACACAAAGATATTAAAATCATAATGGCAATCATGTGCCGATCCCTCCCTCCATCTCTCGTTCTTTCTCTCTGTGATTCAGCTGCTAATAGCTTCCAGATCCATCCAATCTCTTCCTCCCTCTTATGCTCCCTGTTTTTCTGCACTATTTCAGTGGAACAAAATGGATGTGGAAATGCTCTGCACTTCAGTCAGTGAGTCAGCCCGCTAGGCCGCGTTTGAAGGAAAACCACACCAGGGGTTTGGAGAAGTAAAGCAGTTTGTTTTTCATAAATCACTGCAGAGGTTGTTTTATTTTTTTCCTGTTTCAAACGGAAGGTCTGTGTATTTTTGTGCTTGACTGAAATACTGTATGTGTCCGCGTGTTTACACCGGGGACCACATTAACAGAAACGCTATTAAAAGGGATTTAGTCTCCCTGGAAACTGAAAGGGAGTTGTGTGTGTGTGTGTAATTGCTGTGAGATGTGTATTGTGGTTTAACAAAAATATATTGATGATGGTGTCTGTGTGTCTGTTTAATCTTAATCAGAAAAGGGTGAGTGTTATAAAAAAATAGCGCTGCAGGAGCAGCTCATGTTTTAGTGTGTGGAAGTGGCTTTACGCCTGTCTTCCTAAGTGAAAGCAACAGAGGGGGAGGGAGGGTTTGCATGGAAATGACAGCTATTGTTTTGAACACAATGTGTGTTTGTGACTGATGACGAACAAATGGCCTGCGACAGCAACTGGCAACCCTCCGAATGGAGCCTGACAGGCAGGCGACACAGAGAGAGCATGGGCCCGCATCACAACAACACAACTGACAAACACAGGCCTTTACTTCCACCACTAATAAACAGCGCAGCCAGCCGAATGAAGACCATGCACTTAACATAGCCTAGAAGTATCTCTGTTTTATATCAACTACCTGATGACACTTTCATGGTAGCCTAACAACCGTGGCTGTGAAGTGGGGCTTTTTCTTTCCAGTTGTTATTATTGCTCAGTGTTGCTCATCAGTGGCAGCAGCAGTGTGGCCTCATGGGCCACATACCACAGTGGTTACTGTGGCACAAAGAGTCCAGTGAGACTGAAGCCGATCCATCATGTGAGGTCACTGTGGTGAAGCAGAAGGGAGAGTGAGACGGGGCCCTTTTGTTGTATGTTGGTGTGTTGCGGACGGTGACGTCATCCCTTGCGGAGTCTGTCATTAAAGAGTGATAAATGTCCCATATATTGAAGAGGGGGGAGAGGTGCTTGGTTTGCAGGCTAAACGTTTTCTAATTGGGGGGTGAGGGTGTTGTGTGGTTGCAGGGGACCAGGGGTCCTGGTGGGGGGAAAGAACTTAGAACCTAACCGCAGAATGATGTCAGACCATTTGTGAAATGAACCGCTTTTAGGGTGGATGAATGGTCAAACAGAAAGGCTGTCCAGAAATAGAGGAAATAATGGCAATAAAATGTGGTTCTCTCCATGAGATATACAGTGGGGAGAACAAGTATTTGATAACCTGAAAAATCAGCAGTGTTTCCTACTTACAAAGCATGTAAAGGTCTGTAATTTTTATCATAGGTACACTTCAACTGTGAGAGACGGAATCTAAAACAAAAATCTAGAAAATCACATTGTATGATTTTCAAGTAATTAATTTGCATTCTATTACATGACATAAGTATTTGATCACCTACCAACCAGTAAGAATTCCGGCTCTCACAGACCTGTTAGTTTTTCTTTAAGAAGCCCTCCTGTTCTCCACTCATTACCTGTATAAAAGACACCTGCCCACACAGACTCCAACCTCTCCACAATGGCCAAGACCAGAGGGCTGTGTAAGGACATCAGGGATAAAATTGTAGACCTGCACAAGGCTGGGATGGGCTACAGGACAATAGGCAAGCAGCTTGGTGAGAAGGCAACAACTGTTGGCGCAATTATTAGAAAATGGAAGAAGTTCAAGATGACGGTCAATCACCCTCGGTCTGGGGCATCAACGATCATGAGGAAGGTGAGGGATCAGCCCAGAACTACACGGCAGGACCTGGTCAATGACCTGAAGAGAGCTGGGACCACAGTCTCAAAGAAAACCATTAGTAACACACTACGCCGTCATGGATTAAAATCCTGCAGCACACGCAAGGTCCCCCTGCTCAAGCCAGTGCATGTCCAGGCTGGTCTGAAGTTTGCCAATGACCATCTGGATGATCCAGAGGAGGAAGGGGAGAAGGTCATGTGGTCTGATGAAACAAAAATAGAGATTTTCAGTCTAAACTCCACTCACCGTGTTTGGAGGAACAAGAAGGATGAGTCCAACCCCAAGAACACCATCCTAACCGTGAATCATGGAGGTGGAAACATCATTCTTTGGGGATGCTTTTCTGCAAAGGGGACAGGACGACTGCACCGTATTGAGGGGAGGATGGATGGGGCCATGTATCGCGAGATCTTGGCCAACAACCTCCTTCCCTCAGTAAGAGCATTGAAGATGGGTCGTGGCTGGGTCTTCCAGCATGACAACAACGCGAAACACACAGCCAGGGCAACTAAGGAGTGGCTCCGTAAGAAGCATCACAAGGTCCTGGAGTGGCCTAGCCAGTCTCCAGACCTGAACCCAATAGAACATCTTTGGAGGGAGCTGAAAGTCCATATTGCCCAGCGACAGCCCCGAAACCTGAAGGATCTGGAGAAGGTCTGTATGGAGGAGTGGGCCAAAATCCCAGCTGCAGTGTGTGCAAACCTGGTCAAGAACTACAGGAAATGTAGGATCTCTGTAATTGCAAACAAAGGTTTCTGTACCAAATATTAAGTTCTGCTTTTCTGATGTATCAAATACTTATGTCATGCAATAAAATGCAAATTAATTACTTAAAAATCATAATGTGATTTTCTGGATGTTTGTTTTAGATTCCGTCTCTCACAGTTGAAGTGTACCTATGATAAAAATGACAGACCTCTACATGCTTTGTATGTAGGAAAACCTGCAAAATCGGCAGTGTATCAAATACTTGTTCTCCCCACTGTATAAATACATACCATTGTGTGGTTCTCCCATGTTTTACCTCTACCATGTTTTAGCTCTAACATGTTATAAATATCCTCTTGACCACGCCTGGACAAGTACTTGGCACGCGCTTACCACATTCAATGACAGGTTGGAGTGACAAATGATAGTTCATTAGCAGTTAGGGGCTTTTTCAGGACCCTCTAGCTGTTGGAGGTCTTTCTTGTTATCCAACCAAGTTTGAGTGTTGACTGCTAGGCTACTATCTCTGTTCTACACTTCAAAGAGCTCCCGCCAGCAGTCACAGCCGGCCAGGCAGCTGCGAACGCAGGACGAGCACTGTGCGAGCCGCTTGTCAAAATTCGATACGGCCCGCTGCAAAGCATGACAGGGAAAACTGTAGTGGAGGTATTCAAAGTCTGTGGACTAACGCCGGGGGGAGCGCCGATAGAAAAGAAAGTGATGACTCACTGAACTTCCCAAAATCCCCCTCCCCCTTCACGATTTACGGGAACAGGAATGTTGTTTCCTTTTTTTTCTCCCAGTCCCAGGCATTTATCTTTTTTTGACAGGCTGTGGGGTCAGGCTCTGGGTTAATGTTTGTCTGTGTGGCTGTTTAATCTTTCCTTCAGGCGAATGGGTAATTGTGGACGTGGCCATTTGAAAGTTTGTTAACAGTGCGGGGGAAGGAAGGCTTGTTAGACAGATATCTCTTTGTTTTGGACCCAAAACCAGAGCATTGGCTTTTCTTTAGCTGGGCTCACCAACTGCCAAAACTTAATTTACCACCTTTTTAATTTACCACCTGGTTAATATAATCACTTAAGCTTTTGGTTAGTTGGATCCTGTCCAGTTGCCCTACATTTTTTGGGCTTAAAACAGGCATAATTTAACAGACATTTCCAGAGCTACTGGCAATTTGGGGGACTTTTCCTCTCAATTGTTTAAGCATGTAATTTGTGAGTGGTGAGAGAGACTGGATGGCATATGTCAATGGATGACAATGGGCCATTTATAACACATTTTCACACCCTGACCTTAGATTCTCTGTTTTTCTATATATTTTGGTTAGGTCAGGGTGTGACTAGGGTGGGTACTCTAGTTGTTGTATGTCTAGGGTTTTTGTCATCTAGGGTTTTTGTATGTCTATGTTGGCCTGATTATGGTTCCCAATCAGAGACTGTTTATCATTGTCTCTGATTGGGGATCATATTTATGTAGCCATTTTACCCATTGTTAGTTGTGGGATCTTGTCTATGTTTAGTTGCCTGTCAGCACTAGTTTGTATAGCTTCACGTTTCGTTTGGTTGTTTGTTGTTCATTCATTAAAAAGAGAATGTACGCATACCACGCTGCGCCTTGGTCTGATCCTTATGACGAACGTAACGCACATTTATCACAAATGTATATGGATGCCTATGAGACACTAATACAGTATATAGGCTTGCTGACTCTTTAAGTCAATGTTAAACCAATAAATGCACATAAGAGATATTTATGCATTATTAGGTTCCATTACATTGGACCTAGGTACAGTAGCCTACTATAGGCTGCAGTTTACACACCAATGTAATATTTATCAGTGAACACTGAAGGCCAGGGCCCACCCCACAGATAACAAAAGCAATGCATTGTGATAGGGAGTGGTGGAGTAGTGAGGTTGAGCTGCCTGAGATTAGGTCTGCTTTTCTCTGCCCTGCAGGATGTGAGTGGGTGGAACTGTAGCTGACCCTTCATTAAAAGGTTGAAAGTTCACAGGGGTCATGCTTTCAACAAAGCTCTAATCCTAACACCTACCTTTCCAGACACCTCCAGAGTGTATCTGCTCACTCAGCTGTACTGTACTCTCCTATCCTTATGTTCATTGTCTACCACTTTGTAGTCTTCATGGTCTACCACTTTGTAGTCTTCATGGTCTACCACTTTGTAGTCTTCATGGTCTACCACTTTGTGGTCTTTTCTGACTGTGTCTATATGGTCTTTTCTGACTGTGTCTATGCAGTCTTCTTAACAGTGTTTATTTGAGGGCAGTAACCATGGCTTGAACATCTTCAAAGGATACAAAAACTGATTCAATGCGTTTAGAACATGACAGGAGTTTGTGCTGGAAGGAGAGACTCATCAGTCACTCAGTCTGTATGGTCACCAGTCAGTTAGTCTGTCACTTGGTTGGCATGTCAATCAATGGAGCAGTCCATCCGTCACTGTGTGGGTGAGCGGTGTGGACAGCAATTCACCTGGTTTTGGATCAGTCACTAGATGCTGTCTTAGTGGATCAGTGTCTGGAGGTACAGGACACCCTGCACCCCCAGACCTAGACAATGACTGGTCTGTTAACAGTGCTAAAGGCAGATAGATGGGAGAGCAACAGGTGGGCAAGCAGCCCCGGCCTCCCACATTGCATCTGGAGAACAGCTGGAATGAAGGATGCCAAACAAGTCAGGCAAACAGAGGAGAGACTGGGATAGGAGGACAGAACATCAATGTTTTTATTTTAATTTCCTACAGCAAAGATGTTTTGTTAAGATGTGTTAATTATAAATACAGTATATACATATATAGTGGATAAAACAGTATGTAAACATTAAAGTGACTATGTACAGTACCAGTTAAAAGTTGGACACCTAGTTTTTCTTTGTGTTAAACATCATGTATTAACATGTATTTTAAAGTAGACACTCTGCCTTGATGACAGCTTTGCACACTTTTGGCATTCTATCAACCAGCTTCACCTGGAATGCTTTTCCAACAGTCTTGAAGGAGTTCCCACATATGCTGAACACTTGTTGGCTGCTTTGCCTTCACTCTGTGGTCCAACTCATCACAAACCATCTCAATTGGGTTGATATTGGGTGATTGTGGAGGCCAGTTCATCTGATACAGCACTCCATCACTCCCATTCTTGGTCAAATAGCCCTTAGAGTCTGGAGGTATGTTGGGTCTTTGTCCTGTTGAACAACAAATTATCGTCCCACTAAGTGCAAACCAGATGGGATGGCATATTACTGCAGAATGCTGTGGTAGCCATTCTGGTTAAGTGTGCCTTCAATTCTAAATAAATCACTGAAGGTGTCACCAGCAAAGCACCCCCACACCATCACACCTCCTCCTACATGCTTCACGGTGGGAACCACACATGCAGAGATCAGCTGTTCACCTACTCTGGATCTAACAAAGACATGGCGGTTGAGCTATGTCGCAGCCGGACGCGACTGGGAGGCCCATGGGGGCGGCGCACAATTGTCCCAGTGTCATACGGGTTAGGGAGGGTTTGGCCGGCAGGGATATTCTTGTCTCATCGCGCACTAGCGACGCCTGTGGCAGGCTGGGCGCAGTGCACGCTGACCAGGTCGCTAGGTGTACGGTGTACACATTGGTGCGGCTGGCTTCCGGGTTGGATGCACGCTGTGTTAAGAAGCAGTGCGGCTTGGTTGGGTTGTGTTTCGGAGGACGCATGGCTCTCGACCGTCGCCTCTCCCGAGTCCTTATGGGAGTTGCAGTGATGAGACAAAGTAACTACTAACAATTGGATACCACGAAATTGGGGAGAAAAAGGGGGTAAAACAATTTTAAAAAAGGTTTAAAAAAAAAAGACATGGCGGTTAGAACCAAAAATCCCAAATTTGGACTCATCAGACCAAAAGACAGATTACTTGTGTTTCTTGGATCAAGCAAGTCTATTCTTCTTATTGGTGTCCTTTAGTAGTGGTTTCTTTGTAGCAATTCAACCATGAAGGCCTGATTCATGCAGTCTCCTCTGAACAATTGATGTTGAGATGTGTCTGTTACTTGAACTCTGAAGCATTTAGTTGGGCTACAATTTCTGAGACTGGTAACTCTAATGAACTTATCCTCTGCAACAGAGGTAACTCTGGGTCTCTTGCCTGTGGCGGTCCTCATGAGAGACAGTTTCATTATAGCGCTCACAGCTAGAATTAGCCATCCTGTGTGGTCCAAGAGTGTCCATCAGACCTGCCTGTGTGTGTGTGTGTGTGTCCATCCTTTGTGTGACAGCTCTGTGTGGACTCTGACTCTGATGAGGGGGGACAGAGGAGAGGGCACTTACAGGGTTAAAAGCGCTGCACTGCCCATGCCCCAGTGGAATTAAAGACAGGCTAGATGCAGGCATGTTGATTGCGGTGGACAGGGCCAGTAAACAGGGCCAGATTGCTGAGTCAGGTGGCTTGTCACTCTGGGTGAAGGGCTGTGGCTTCACTCTGAACCCACACTTGTTGACAAGTAGAGCTCAAGTCCTGCTGTATAATTAAGGTTGTTAGGGAAGGGCATCAATTGGCAGAGCTGCAGCCATCTGCAGCAGGGTAAACGGCTGAATATGGGTGTGTGTGTCTGTGGAGAATGTGGACAAGAAAAAAATAATTTGGGAAGTTGTGCAAGCTTGGAGGTGTGGCAGGCTCTTTTTTTTAAATAATCTTCAGAATTTGGTCTCACACCCTATAGAGATTGCATAAGTAACCACACACACATAGCTCTGCATTACTATACTTACAGTGCCTTGTGAAAGTATTCGGCCCCCTTGAACTTTGCGACCTTTTGCCACATTTCAGGCTTCAAACATAAAGATATAAAACTGTATTTTTTTGTGAAAAATCAACAAGTGGGACACAATCATGAAGTGGAACGACATTTATTGGATATTTCAAACTTTTTTAACAAATCAAAAACTGAAAAATTGGGCGTGCAAAATTATTCAGCCCCCTTAAGTTAATACTTTGTAGCGCCACCTTTTGCTGCGATTACAGCTGTAAGTCGCTTGGGGTATGTCTCTATCAGTTTTGCACATCGAGAGACTGACATTTTTTCCCATTCCTCCTTGCAAAACAGCTCGAGCTCAGTGAGGTTGGATGGAGAGCATTCGTGAACAGCAGTTTTCAGTTCTTTCCACAGATTCTCGATTGGATTCAGGTCTGGACTTTGACTTGGCCATTCTAACACCTGGATATGTTTATTTTTGAACCATTCCATTGTAGATTTAGCTTTATGTTTTGGATCATTGTCTTGTTGGAAGACAAATCTCCGTCCCAGTCTCAGGTCTTTTGCAGACTCCATCAGGGTTTCTTCCAGAATGGTCCTGTATTTGGCTCCATCCATCTTCCCATCAATTTTAACCATCTTCCCTGTCCCTGCTGAAGAAAAGCAGGCCCAAACCATGATGCTGCCACCACCATGTTTGACAGTGGGGATGATGTGTTCAGGGTGATGAACTGTGTTGCTTTTACGCCAAACATAACGTTTTGCATTGTTGCCAAAAAGTTCAATTTTGGTTTCATCTGACCAGAGCACCTTCTTCCACATGTTTGGTGTGTCTCCCAGGTGGCTTGTGGCAAACTTTAAACAACACTTTTTATGGATATCTTTAAGAAATGGCTTTCTTCTTGCCACTCTTCCATAAAGGCCAGATTTGTGCAATATACGACTGATTGTTGTCCTATGGACAGAGTCTCCCACCTCAGCTGTAGATCTCTGCAGTTCATCCAGAGTGATCATGGGCCTCTTGGCTGCATCTCTGATCAGTATTCTCCTTGTATGAGCTGAAAGTTTAGAGGGACGGCCAGGTCTCGGTAGATTTGCAGTGGTCTGATAGTCCTTCCATTTCAATATCATTGCTTGCACAGTGCTCCTTGGGATGTTTAAAGCTTGGGAAAATCTTTTTGTATCCAAATCCAGCTTTAAACTTCTTCACAACAGTATCTCGGACCTGCCTGGTGTGTTCCATGTTCTTCATGATGCTCTCTGCGCTTTTAACGGACCTCTGAGACCATCACAGTGCAGGTGCATTTATACGGAGACTTGATTACACACAGGTGGATTGTATTTATCATCATTAGTCATTTAGGTCAACATTGGATCATTCAGAGATCCTCACTGAACTTCTGGAGAGAGTTTGCTGCACTGAAAGTAAAGGGGCTGAATAATTTTGCACGCCCAATTTTTCAGTTTTTGATTTGTTAAAAAAGTTTGAAATATCCAATAAATGTCGTTCCACTTCATGATTGTGTCCCACTTGTTGATTCTTCACAAAAAAATACAGTTTTATATCTTTATGTTTGAAGCCTGAAATGTGGCAAAAGGTCGCAAAGTTCAAGGGGGCCGAATACTTTCGCAAGGCACTGTATGAGGACTTTTTATTCTAACCCCCCCCACACACACACACTCTCTACACTATTGATGCATTTCATTTTACTGGTACAGTACTTCAGTATGCTGGCAAGCACAGTCACGTAGCAACACAAACACACACATCCCCAGGTTCACAGCCCCAACCATGCCACCAGGCAATCTCAATGGTCTCAACAATTTGGTTAAAGGGCGTATGGAATGTGTCTGAAAGGGCAAGGGCCAGGGTGGTGCAGGGTGGTGCAGGGTGGTACAGGGTGGTACAGGGTGGTTCATTGTTTAGGCTGTGTGGGCGACGTGTGTGTTTGTAGTACTTCACCACGTGCTGGGAGAAACAGGTCCAGGTGGAGTCTAGCCTATTATTAGTCTTACTCTGCAATTACTAAATCTATTACAATTGAAAAAGTGTCCCCAAGCTCCTTTTAGCAAGATTCAAGCATTTGTTATTTGTAGCTGATGACATACTGTATACACTGTGTATAAAACATTAGGAATACCTTCTTAATATTGAGTTGCCCTCCCCCTTGTCCCTTGTGGGTGGTGGACCATTCTTGATACACACAGGAAACCGTTGAGTATGAAAAACCCAGCAGTGTTGCAGTTCTTGACACAAACCGGTGCACTTGGTACCTACTACCATACCCTGTTCAAAGGCCCTTAAATCTTTTGTCTTGCCCATTCACCCTCTGAATGGCACACATACACAATCCATGTCTCAATTGTCTCACAGCTTAAAAATCCTTCTTTAAAACTTTTCCTCCCCTTAATCTACAATGATTGAAGTGGATTTAACAGGTGACATCAATAAGGGATCATAGCTTTCATCTGCATTCACCCTATCAGTCTATATCATGAAAAGTGCAGGTGTTCCTAATGTTTTGTTCACTCTGTTCTTCACTACAGATATTCAAGTAATATAAACAAACCAAACAATTACTGGTGATACAAACATTTCACAAGATGAAAAGGGTTTAGCAGTGTATATCAATTGATAGCCGTTTTTGGCCCCGTTCTCCTCCTTTATAGTGTTGTGTTCAATAAACTGATACATTCTTATTAAGCAACTGGGCCTAAATTCAACATGGGGAAAATGCAGAAGGGCCAGTTAAATGTAACAGTCTTGTCATAATGTAGCTTTTAGATTGTTAAATACATTATACATGACACAGTGGTTGTATAATATAATCTCCATGTGTTGTGTGAAGCTAAGATGCTTTTTCCCAGAGGAGGGAGGTCAACCATCCTGTGCCCATGGGGCCAGGGGCAGATTGGGACTAGAAATTGGCCCTGTTATTTCTAACACATCGGACCATTTTTTTTCTTGTGGCCCATTTGCCGAAATGCCAGATGGCCAGTCTGCCCCTGCATGGGGCTCTGGTGAGGGGACAGCAGGCAGATCTCGTCAGCACCAGAACAAAGATGTTTCTGCATGCAGCGATGATTCATATAGGATTGCTATGCCTGATAGTATATGCTTCAAAATGAAAATGTTTTTAAACTTACGATACTGGTGTCATATTAGACTACAACTGGAACACAACACTATAAAAGGAGGAGAACTGGGCCAAAAACAGCTATCAATTGATATACACTGCTAAACCCTTTTCATCTTGCGAAATCACCTTTCAAGTAAGCTCAGCATTGTGGACCTAACAATGGGTGGCGGTCTCACGTTGCTCAGAGAGAAGGCCCACCTGATGCCCTCAGGGGATTTGGCCATAATCACAGGGATGCATGTAAGGACTCTCCCAAGGGGAGGCACTCTCTGCCAGGTCACTGTGACTCACCCTACACTGGCCGTGTGCTGCCTCTGCATGGGAGTGTTTGTGTGTGTGTGTGTGAGGGAGAGAGAGAATGAGTGAGAGGATTACACAAACTCTTACTCTTAGCAATG
This sequence comes from Oncorhynchus tshawytscha, assembly GCF_018296145.1. NCBI lineage: Eukaryota > Metazoa > Chordata > Actinopteri > Salmoniformes > Salmonidae > Oncorhynchus > Oncorhynchus tshawytscha. The sequence continues at coordinate 17,078,353 of NC_056448.1, read as the reverse complement.
CCAACCAAAATTGTCTTTCTGAATGCAAAACTAGGTGAGTGAAATGAGGCCCACCTAGTTTTTAATGTCCAGATGCTATGGGAGTGATAGACTTGTTTACATCAATTAGTTGAATCCAGGGTATTACCCAGTGCTAATGCCCTTGGTTTGATGCTGTGGATCACGCTTTGTAATAGGAGGTTGGTATGTTGTGGCTGTTGCATAGAGCGAGATCTATTTCAATAACATTGAGGGTCATCTCATCTTTGTTACATAACATAAAGATTAACTTCAGTGGTTCAAACTACATTGACCTATCACTGAGTCACCATACAGGGCTAAACTACACAATAATAAAGTATAGACTAGCTACTCCCGGAACGATGTTCTACAGGCATCACTACAGTCAGTGGCCCAGCACCCAGTTAGGCCAGGTGCTTGTATGCGTGCATTTCGTGATGAACACTTATCAAATACCTGATATTGCCAAAGCCATAAATCTCTGTTTAGAGAGCAGACGAAGAGACGGCCGATAAGGAGGAGCAGTAAATCTCAGTCAGGTTTTTCCCTCCCATTTTATGTCTTTTCAGTAGAACTATATAGGCTGGATAACTTCATGTCTAGAGAGCTTGGGTTCTAATTGGACCTCTGTGTATCTCTCACTAACCCTGCACTCCCACGTTCACCCACACTGCTCTATTCCCTCTTTTCAGATAGTTTTCCTGCATTTCCAACACCTGGCCTGGGAAAGAGCTGTGGGGAGATGAAACTTCTGCCAACATTCCAACCAATTCCAGCCCCAATGCCTGGGCACAGCAGTGGATTGTTCACATTCCTTTATTTAAAGGCGCAGTGTGCTATTGTTTCTCACGACCATAAACTTAATTCATGTGCAGGGATAGGCTAAATACATGAAGGAGAACATGAGAGCTAAGATGTTTGCTCTTTATTCTTCTTATACACCAGTGCCAGATCAGCATGACATTATGATAGACTTCAACAGAAGAACTCCGAATCATGTGCTCTGTACATGTGTGTCTATGCCATGGATAAAGTTATTGAAACCTGTGTGGAAAAGGCAAAGATGTGAAAACTGTGAAGTGTGTAGATCCGTGAAAAGTGAATAAGGAACCATCACCAAATAGTTTTCCAACCGAAGAAACCACAACATTTAAAAAAAAAAATGAATTACCCAATCTTTTTCTGTTTGCCCTCCCCACCTCCCCACTTCCCCACTTCCCTGGAGGACGCATGTGCGTCAGACTGGGGTTGGAAAAGAGGAGAAGTACTGCTTTCTGACTTTCAGGAAGGAAACACATCTGGGGAATAATGTAAAGAAAGAACAAGCAAAAAGAGGAATTAGAGTAAAGGCGGGGGAGCTGGACAAAAATAGTCAACCTCCTCTCAGGCCTCGCCAATATCCCCAGCCCACCACATGGTGTTAGTCAGCAGGCCCCTCCCTCAGTGGATGACTAAACCACCAAACCCCCAGCCATAAAACTTACTTCCTCCCAGGTCTCATATTCTTTCTCTGGGTTATTCAGGTTGCCCTCTCACTAACCAAACATGCACCTGAAGTGTCCCGCACAGAGGTCGGGTACTGGGGAGTGTGGGAAGGAGAGCAGGTAAATATGTGTCAAAACCATTTCCACAAAGGATCACGTAAACCCAGTACTATAGTGTTGTAGCCTACCTGTAGGGGAACATTTGAGTCATTATAACAAACTGGCAGGTACACATTCTTATAAAATATTGTTTTTTATTATTATCGTGAATATCCCTCAATAAATACCATTGGGTTATTGTATTATACTTCAATGATGTATACATTTATATAACATCTAAACACATTTTTTGAGACTATATTGGTAGATGGTGGGTGGGCAGAGATGTAGTCTATAACAGACAACGTGTGCAGTCATTTACACAGAACATTGGCTCTGGTGGTTTGACAAATATGGTGAAGCCGCATTTAAGACGGAGTTTACTATTCAGTAGAGACCAAACAAAGTTTACGGACAGGTCTGGCTGGGAGACATACAGTGCCTTGCAAAAGTTTTCAACCGCCTTGGCGTTTTTCCTATTTTGTTGCATTACAACCTGTAATTTAAATGGATTTTTATTTGGATTTCATGTAATGCACATACACAAAATAGTCCAAATCGGTTAAGTGAAATAAAAAAATTCAAAATTTCAAAAAATTCTTAAATAAAAAAACTTAAGTGGTGCTTGCACATGTATTCACCCCCTTTGCTATGAAGCCCCTAAATAAGATCTGATGCAACCAATGAAGTCACATAATTAGTTAAATAAAGTCCACCTGTGTGCAATCTAAGTGTCACATGATCTATATATGTGTGTATATATACACACACACCTGTTCTGAAAGGCCCCAGAGTCTGCAACACCACCAAGCAAGCGGCACCATGAAGACCAAGGAGCTCTCCAAACAGGTCAGCGACAAAGTTGTGGAGATTCCAGGTTGGGTTGTAAAAAAATATCATAAACTTTGAACATCCCACGAAGCACCATTAAATCCATTATTAAACATTTTTAAGAATATGACACCACAACAAACCTGCCAAGAGAGGGCCGCCCACCAAAACTCACGGACCAGGCAAGGAGGGCATTAATCAGAGGGGCAACAAAGAGACCAAATATAACCCTGAAGGAGCTGTAAAGCTCCACTGCAGAGAATCAAGTATCTGTCCATAGGACCACTTTCAGCAGTACACTCCACAGAGCTGGGCTTTACGGAAGAGTGGCCAGAAAAAAGCCTTTGCTAAAATAAAAAAAATAAGCAAACACATTTGGTGTTCGCCAACAGGCATGTGGGAGACTCCCCAAACATATGAAAGAAGGTACTCTAGTTAGATGAGACTAAATTGGAGCTTTTTGGCCATCAAGGGAAACAATGTCTGGCGCAAACCCAACACCAACTATCACCCCGAGAACACCATCCCCACAGTGAAGCATGGTGGTGGCAGCATCATGCTGTGGGGGTGCTTTTCATCTGCAGGGACTGGGAAACTGGTCAGAATTGAAGGATGGCGCTAAATACAGGGAAATTCTTGAGGAAACCTGTGTCAGTAGTCCAGAGATTTGAGACGGATGGGGGTTCACCTTCCAGCAGGACAATGACCTTTAGCATACTGCTAAAACAACACTTGAGTGGTTTAAGGTGAAACATTTAAAAATCTTGGAATGGCCTAGTCAAAGCCCAGACCTCAATCCAATTGAGAATCTGTGGTATGATTTAAAGATTGCTGTACACCAACGGAACCCCTCCAACTTGAAGGAGCTGGAGCAGTTTTGCTTTGAAGAATGGGCAAAAATCCCAGTGGCTAGATGTGCCAAGCTTATAGAGACATACCCCAAGAGACTTGCAGCTGTAATTGCTGGGGGTCTTATTTGTTTGTTTCACAATAAAAAATATTTTCATCTTCAAAGTGGTAGGCATGTTGTGTAAATCAAATGATACAAACCCAAAAATACATTTTAATTCCAGGTTGTAAGGCAACAAAATAGAAAAATGCCAAGGGGGTGAATAATTTCACAAGCCACTGTAGGAAGTGAAACAGACATGTCACACAAGTAGGTGTTCTAGGAGAGCAGGTAGCCTACAGTGGGTGGGCCAGTGAGGAAACCTGACTTGTTGGGCTGGCCAGAGCAAACAGGAAGTTGGCAAATACATCAGGTTGAACTGTGAGTATTGGAGCAAGAAGGGAGAGGTGTAAACAGGGAGATAGAGTACTTAGGAAAATAAGCCTGTGTCTGCATGTTATGACACAGGGAGGTCCTCACATTGAGCTGATTAAGCACATTTTCTCAGGAGACAGATCAATGTGAGAGCTATGCATATCAGCACTTAGGCACAGGGAATTAATAAGACACTGGAATAATTGAATTGGGCTAATTGCTGTGATACATTGTGTCTTGCTTTACAGCCACTAGATAAACACCTTTTGACAAAGTGAGATGGTATTTTTTAAATATGTCAACTGGAGGGAATGGTGTTTTCTATTTTAATTGCTAAACATAATTGATTTATGTACTTGTTCTGCTAGGCTAGCTACATGATCAGTTTTGCTCGGACTCGAGACACCTTCACTCCTCAGTTCTGTGTCATTTTGTCAACTTGAGCCATCTACTGTTCTTTTGTGGAACTTTTTCGAACAAAATAATTTTTTAATTCCAAAAAGCATGCTAAAGGTTTTCGAAACATACACAACATAACGCCCACAAATGATCTCTACAATACCGCTCTGTTTTGAGCAACATACAGGCGAGCAAACAACAAAGACAGTACAGTATGAAGATAGGCAGAAACTGCTTCTCCAATATAATTACCTGATCACGCTTGTAGGCGATGTCATGGCGACGTTGGCTAGCTGGTGCCGCGTCCAAGTGCTTGTCGAAACTCGGAAATGTCCAACCTCCTAACTGGTTGTAGTTATACACGTGCCGCGTTCAACGAATGTTGGAAATATCGGAGTTTCCTAGTTCCAACTAGCACGTGACCCCGGCAACTGCTCATGCGCAAAAACACGTAATCGGGTGTAACGGTTGTCTCGCGCCAAGCTGCGCATGTGCAATAACTAAAAACGTGTCAGTTTGTCACTTTCACGAGGTTGGAGTAATAACATGTTCAAATACTTAGTACATTGTCTCGAATCTAGGTTGTGTTTTATGATTTCGATAAAATTAGCAACCAAGGAAGAATTTGTCACTTCTCAAACACCAAACCCCGGCCTAGTCTGCTTCGCAAGCGTTCCGGAAATCTCACGATGTTGCGTGCGTCTCTGGGTTTAGAAACTCTGTGACAACAACAAATGAAATACTGTCATCTGTTGCCATGACAATATTCTTAATACGGAGTCTCACCCGGATGGTTTATGGAGCTAAAACGCGAAAGTCAAGCTAGCTAACAGGAGGCCAAGGTTTGTTGACGTGAGCTAAAAACTAAAATCTTAAGTTTGAAGGTGAAAGTCTCGATTGCTAGTGTGCTAACTGCAGAGTATCGGTTAGACAAACCAAAATGAGTCTGGATAAAGCAAAGCTATGCGATTCGTTACTAAATTGGGTAAGTTTTACAAAGTTAAATATGATTGCCAAGTTGGGTAACTGGGATATCTTGCTAGCCAGACTGAGTCGTCATCCAAAGCGACCTCTCGCTAGCAGTGAAATGTGGCGAAATTAAATTAGGTGTTTTTACAATTAAATGTAGCTAGGCATTTTATCGTTAATAGTGCCTTGAACCCGTTCAAATAAAAAAGAACATCATTAACTAGCTGTCACTGTCAAATAAAGCTAACTAGCTAGCTAAATTATTTTGATGGTCTTACTGTCGACATCAGAAATGTACTTGTTGGACAAGCTCAAGTTTCCAGCCAGCAACTGAGTTAGCCACCATCTTATGCAATCAGTACAAAGGTCTAGCCAAGCCCCAGCAAGCCAGTGTCACTCTCCTAGCTAGGCTCTGAGTACCATTGAGATGGCTGAGTTTTTCAACTATGTACCATGGAACAACAATATAGGTTGTTTAGGCTATATTAAAATTGGCTAGAAATGTGGAATGATCTCTTAACTTGCATTACAAACAACTTGCCAGCTAAGTAGCTAGCCGAGGTCTGTCATTTAGTGGTTAGCAAACACTTTAGCTGTACAGTACATATGTAGAATGGCTTTCCAGCACTTCTAGACGGTACAATCAATCAAATGTATTTTTTTTAAAGCCCATTTTTTATCAACAGTTGTCACAAAGTGCTTAATAGATACCCATCCTAAAACAGTAAGCAATTTGCCCAACGTGTTGACAGTAGCATTTGCATGGTTCCTCTTCTCAATCAGTTGATTTCTAATTGATTGTCATGTGAAGTAGAATAAATGACACACTAACACATTTTCTTCTCATTTCTCATGTCCAACCCTTCCAGCTACAGACATTTCAGGTGCCCTCATGCACCAGTAAGCAGGACCTGACGAGCGGAGTGGCTATTGCACACGTTCTACACAGGATGTAAGTTTTGAGGTTGGTGGTGGGTTAACACAAGAGTAGACACCAGCTCAGCTTGGGAAAACTGGGAGATTTATGCCGCCTTCACATGCTAGTCGGAACTAGGAAACTCAGAAATGTCCGACTTGCTGATTCGATGAACGTGGCACGTGTATAACTGTAACCAGTTAGCACGTTGGACATTTCTGAATTTCCTAGTTCTGACTAGCATGTCAACGTGGCAAAAGGTCCTTACTTGCAGATCCCATTACCCTGTCACATTGGCAATTGGCAATAGTAAGAGATTTGTGGAGTCGTTCAATCCCAGTCATTTGCAATTCACAGACTGATTTGCTTATCAGTTGCACACTGACATTTTGTTTTGGGCCTTTAACTACTTTGAATAGAGCCTGATTAGAGCAAATTCAATCATCTATTCAAAAGCCTTTTTGTAAAGTTAGAGGATGGACTGTTAGTCTGTTTTTATTTATATTCCTACGCTTGATAAGGAATAGGTCTGTATTTCTGGATCTGGCAGATTGTGCCCAGGTGGGATTTTGTGCAAGGGCCTGTCCATTTTAGGGTACTGTCTGTCCAAGCCAAATTACCTTAATACCTCATCTGCTGTAGTATGTGTGTGCCTTTCTGTCCACTCGCACACGCAGAAATGTATCTATTTTTTTGTCGAACTGGAAACATGCATTGCTTTTATCTAAAGGTTAGTTGAATTGGGTAATGGCAATTCTATGTCTGTTTTTAAATGATAACTCAAGCAAGTTTCCAATGATTGATTGCTTGTTGTGACATTCATTGAGTGTCACATATTAGAGTTTCCAGTTTAGAAATACTCTGCCCTGTGGCTTCCTGTGTATTGTATGACCCTAGAATATGTCTTGTTAAGTGTTTCATCTCATTAACAGAGACCCCTCCTGGTTTAATGAGGCATGGCTGAGCAGGATCAAGGAGGAGAGTGAGGCCAACTGGCGCCTCAAGGTGCAGTATGAGACAGAAGGATATGACACAGTGCCTCTAGGTTGTCACCTAGGCAACCTAGAGTGACCACTGGCCTCACTGTTTATAGATGGTGTATTTTCACCAAGGCAAAGATGCCTGTATTCTCCAGCTCAGATTTATTTAATTTTCCTCCAGGTCAGCAACCTGAAGAAGATTCTTCAGAGCATGCTTGAATATTACCATGATGTGAGTAAAGGCTTTTCCTCATTAAAGATCAAAAGGAAGGGATGGATGGTATATGCATGTTTCCTGCATTTCTTTTAACAGCTCAATCTCCTCCAGTTGTTCCTCAGTGTTTGTACATGTCTTAGTCCATTTGAAATGTCATTGCTCAATACATACAGTTATTTCACATTTAATTCACTGAACAATTCCAGTGGGTCAGAAAGCCAGACTACGGTTCGCAACTGCACATGGGGACAAAGAGTGTACTTCTTGGAGAAATTTCCTATGGTCTGATGAAACAAAAATATTACTGTTTGGCCATAATAACTATCGTTATGTTTGGAGAAAAAAGGGGGAGGCTTGCAAGCCGAAGAACACCATCCCAACCGTGAAGCATGGGGGTGGCAGCATCATGTTGTGGGGGTGCTTTGCTGCAGGAGGGACTGATGTACTTCACAAAATAGATGGCATCATGAGGCAGGGAAATTATGTGGATATATTGAAGCAACATCTCAAGACAGTCAGGAAGTTAAAGCTTGGTCGCAAATGGGTCTTCCAAATGGACAATGACCCCAAGCATGCTTCCAAAGTTGTGGCAAAATGGCTTAAGGACAACAAAGTCAAGGTATTTGAGTGGCCAACACAAAGCCCCGACCTCAATCCTATAGAACATTTGTGGGCAGAAATGAAAAAGTGTGTGTGCAAGGAGGCCTACAAACCTGACTCAGTTATACCAGCTCTGTCAATAGGAATAGGCCAAAATTCAATTCTCGTGGAAGGCTACCCAAAACTTTTACCCATGTTAAACAATTTAAAGGCAATGCTACCAAATACTAATTGAGTGTATGTAAACTTCTGACCCACTGGGAATGTGATGAAAGGTATAAAAGCTTAAATAAATAATTCTCTACTATTATTCTGACATTTCACATTCTTAAAATAAAGTGATGATCCTAACTGACCCAAGACAGGGCATTTTTACTGGGATTAAATGTCAGGAATTGTGAAACTGAGTTTAAATGAACTTGGCTAAAGTGTATGTAAACTTCTGACTTCAACTGTGTATTTTCTCACAATCCCCAATTGTCTCCATCCCTCCATGAACAGGTGCTTGGCCACCAGGTAGCAGACGAGCACCTGCCAGACATCAATCTGATTGGGGAGTTTGGAGATGTGACTGAACTTGGAAAGCTGGTGCAGTTGGTGCTTGGCTGTGCTGTCAGCTGTGAGAAGAAGCAAGGTGAGCTAGCTGGGCTAGAGGAGGCCATGCTGGGTAACAGGAAGTCACCTATGGAGAAAATGCAGGATTAATGCAGACCTGATTATCACGAGTTCATAAACTGAGCATTCACTGGTTCATTCCTACAAAGCCTAAACCATGTACTGTATACAGATTATGATAAAACAGGGTTTTAAAAGACAATGTGATCTTCAGATGAACAAGCTAGAGGGTTTGATGTGAATGCAGGATAAACTGTTGCACTGTGTGTAAAGCAGTGTGCTTGAAGTGTTTGAGTGTATGGCTGTCAGATGTGGATGTGATATTCAGTGGACGACGACTCCATGTTTTTGTTTTTTTCATAGAGCACATCCAGCAGATAATGACCCTGGAGGAGTCTGTCCAGCATGTTGTCATGACAGCCATACAGGAGGTGAGATCAGTATTTTGGATATTATCCTCTTTGTCCTCTTGTGAGATTGCACCTACAAGCACAATTCTTTGCTCCCTGAAACCTTTATCTATTTAACACCAATATACACTATAAAACAGGCAATAGCTCACTTGTCCTGATTACCTCTATATTGACAATGGGTTTCACCATGTGATCTGTCTTTCTGGAGTTTGAACCAGCAATTGAATCTGTTGTTGTGGTGTAGCTCCTGGCTAAAGAGACAACTGTTCCAGGAAGTCCTGAGACCTACGGGGACTTTGACTACCAGGTGGGACCTGCTCTCATCTTACTCTGCTTCTCTGATTAGTTTTGAACTTTCACTCCCCTGCAAGTTGTTTTTATCGCTATTCTTCAATTGCTGTCTCATTTACTTGTCTTTCATGGTATCTCTCTCATTCTCTACCTCCCACTGTGCTGTCTATAACCTCCCTTGTGTCTCTCTCCGTGTCTGCAGTCCAGGAAGTATTATTTTCTCAGTGAGGAGGTGGAGGCGAAGGAGGATCTGGGCCAGCGCTGTCGGGACCTGGAGCACCAGGTGGGCAGAGTGGACTGTTTGTTAGTTAGCATGTTGAGTGTGTATCTGCAGCTCTTTGCCATGAGTGAAGTGACCCTATTTATTCGCTTGGCTGAGGATTGTTGTCCAGTCTGACTGATTCCCCCTGATGGTTTGTTGTGTAAATGGTACATAGAGAGTGTTAGAGGACTCTTCTTTGTATCTGTCCCATTATGGCTTCTGTGAGTGCACGGGCAGCGCCATTGAGGCCATCTCCATCTTGATCAGTGTAGGCTGGTGGGATGTGCTATAGGAGGACAGGCTCATTGTAATGGCTGTTATGGAATTAAAGGAACGGCGTCAAACCTGTGGTTTCCATATGTTTGATACCGTCCCATTAATTCCATTCCAGCCATTACAATGAGCCTGTCTTCCGATAGCACCTCCCACCAGCTTACACTATTTTTGAAGTAGTACATTTTCTTCTATTACTTCTGAGTTGGTAAACAAACTAAAAGGGTGCATACTGCCACCTGGAGTGTGTTGTATACAGGTATAAAGCCAAGGTTGGCGATGTACTGCCACCTGGAGTGTGTTGTATACAGGTATAAAGCCAAGGTTGGCGATGTACTGCCACCTGCAATTATGGAATGTTTGCTCACAAATAATTTATTGGCTGATCCTTCCTGATGTCCTGGATGGAATTTTGTGATCTTTCCTTAACCAATAGGAAGCCCCACCCAGTTGACTACTTCAAAATGGTGAATGTTTTCAATGGCGCTGCACATGCTAAAATGGGCTTTTGGCTACTAGAAATCCTCTATTATTCTCTATGAAACAGTGCTAACTGTGCTGCTAATGCTGCCTCTGATTAGGCAATGTCATTGGGTACAAAGACTTAGGTCATTGATCCCCAATAATTACATTGTATTGTATTTGGGATTAGATGGCAATTACCACTGTTATGTATTCAGCATATTTCTTAGTATGTAAACATTCAACACATTAAGAAATTCTCAGTAGTTTATGTAGTTCTTTACTTTCTCCCTGGTATGATGCTAAAGCAAGCCATTTGTCCTTAAAGTTCAGTGTAGAGTTTTGCTGTGCTCAAACTGGAAAGATGTCCAACAGGTAAGTAATAGACGCCCCCTTTTAATATTGGCATGCCTGCTTGCCTAACCCACAAACATATTCAGGGTGGACGTACCCTAAACCACCAACCAACATTCTTGTCCATGATAACCCCAAGGATAGTTAATCTTTCATCAAGCCTCACTAGCTTGAATCCTTAGTCAACATCCCTTTCTGAGCTCACTCTCCAGTCTCCCCACTTTGTAACTGTTAGTCTGACTGACTCAGACACCTGTTTTTCTATTCACCTCTTTGAGGGGTAATGCTTACAACTGCTCCATTGAGCAAGTGGCCCACCCGACTGAGAACATAGCAGACCAGCTGACTAACTGCTTTGATGTTTGTGCATGTGAAGTTACCACCAACCCTCATGGAAAAACATTGCATGTTTTGCAAGCAATGTACAGTGTCTGTTGCTGGATATGTGAGTGTGGCTCTTTTTTTTCTTTAGCACTTGTGGAGTGTCTTATTTGTGTTCAGCATTTTCATGAGTAAATTAGTTTTTTGGCGGTGTTCTGCGTTTTGAAGTGTGTGTCCTTTTTCTGTGCTCAGCACTTTCTATGACTCAATGTGTAACTGTTTGTTCATTTGTCTCTAGGTCTCCTCCCTCTCTAGCCTTGGTTACATGCCACTTTGTCTGGTTCTCTCTCTGCCTCCACCCCTGACTCTGTCTGTGTGTGTGTGTGTTTGGGCCTCAGTTGGCAGCCGTCCTGGAGGAGAAGTCGTCCCTGCAGGTGGAGACACAGTCCCTGAGGGAGAGGCTCAGCCTCAGTAACCCACAGGATGCTTCTACCACCATCACTGGCAAGAAGCTGCTGCTGCTGCAGAGCCAGATGGAGCAGCTACAGGAGGAGAACTACAGGTCACAGTCATATCCTCAACACAAACCTCCAAACTAAATGCATTCTACTCTTTTGATACAATTAATTTATAATTTTCTGTTTGCCCCCTGTTTGTGACACAGACTAGAGAACAGCCGAGATGACATGCGTGTGCGAGGGGAGATTCTGGAGCGTGACGTTTTGGACCTCACTCACCGTAACGATGAACTGACCAGCCTCGCCCAGGAGGCCCAGACTCTCAAAGATGAGATGGACATCCTCCGGTGAGCCCAGGGGGAGAGCAGCCTCTGAGTAGTCTGTGGGTTCCTATCCTTCTCTCCTTTCTTTCCTGCCCCGTCCTCAAAACGCTTCCCCATCTCACCCTCTCCCCTCCCTCAGGCATTCGTCTGACCGGGTGAGCCGGCTGGAGGCACTGGTGGAGACATACAAGCGTAAGCTGGAGGACCTGGGGGACCTGCGCAGACAGGTGCGTCTGCTGGAGGAGCGTAACACTGTCTACATGCAGCGCACATGTGAGCTGGAGGAGGAGCTACGCAGGGCCAACTCAGTCCGCACCCAGCTGGACACCTACAAGAGACAGGTGGGCAGAGAGGGCTAGAGAGTGGGGAGGGTTAACAAAGGTGTGGAGATGGATGTGTGTATGACACATGATGGTAGGAACTCTCTTTAGACCCTGAATGTGTTTGCCTCCCTGCTGTCAGGTCCATGAGCTTCACACCAAGCATTCGTCAGAGGCACTGAAGGCTGAGAAGTGGCAGTTTGAGTACAAGAACCTTCAGGACAAGTATGACGCCCTGCTTAAGGAGAAAGAGGTGAGAGAGGGTGGCCGGGGACAACTCCTCTCCAGACTAAGATGTATTACTTAAAAGGGCATGATGTCAAAGTGGATGTGGATTTAAAATCTCTGAAATTCTGAGGCAGTCACATTGAACACTTCTAGTAGGATCAGATTGAGTGCAGTCTAATCCCCACGTTATCCCAATGTGTTTTCCAGCGTTTGATCTCAGAGCGAGACACACTACGGGAAACCAATGATGAGCTCAGGTGTGCACAGGTCCAACAGAAGGGCCTCAGTAAACCAGGTGAGTCCAATGGACACAGCTAACATCTGCGTTTTTCTAAATGACAAGATGGTAGAGGGGGGTTGTTTGAACTTTTGTGGCAGTTGATAAGATGATTGTTAAAACAAATGTGATATATTTTCCCCTGACCTCTTGGCGCTCTCTCTCCCCTTCAGGTGGATTATGTGAGGACTCTGGCACAGTGGGAAACCTGGCCTCTGAGATGATGCCCACAGAGTTCAAGTATGTATGTGTGTGAAAGCTCAATCTGTTAGATAACACCAATCAACAGACATACAGTGGTGTCAGAATTCAATTGCTCATTTTCAACTGTAGGCTTGGGTGGTACCGGGGTATTTAGAAATGGGGTTTTTTCAACTACAATTCAGTTGAGCCAGTCACATGGTATATTTGTTTACTAAGAGCATGTGACGTCCACTGTCGAGCAGTGCAAGAGCTGATCAAGTTACACTTGAAATTCACTACTAATGTTTGCCAGCTAAATATACGTTAACTATCTTAATGCCAAATACATTTTCTCCAGCTATGCATTTGGTTTGCTAACTTGCTAGCTATAGGTGGCTAGCTTGCAAGATCAAGCTTCTTGGTTACAGCAGAGACAATCAATCCCCTCCTATATTTAGTGTGAGTAGCCTTTTGAGATAGTTCTATAACTTTATGAGCTGGGTTCTGTCTTTCCTTTTCGTTTATGTTCGCTTGCGCTTGTTAGCATTTAGCTAACGTCCGCTATGGGAATTCGCTAATACTTTGTTAGCATTTGTAAGTGTTTGAACAGAAATCATGCCCTTTGTGTGCACTGCCATAAACCCGGTGTGGTTCAGGAATGATATGGAAATCTGGATCTGCCCAAACATCGTGTTCAGCTGTGATAAATGGCAAAGGTCTTATTCCTCAGCCACACTATTTTTAGAACCAGAATGTGCCATTGGCTCCATGAATAGAATGGCTCCCAGTCAGATGATACCGCTGTTAAATTGGCTGAGGTGGAGTTGAATACTTCTGTTGGTGCATAGTGTACAGACCTGTGCCACTCTGCCCCACTTCCCTGCCTTCCCTGCCTTCTCTCTTTGACCTCATCCCTTCTGCTTCCTCCACAGGGAGACGGTGGTGCGTCTGCAGAGTGAAAACAAGATGCTGTGTGTCCAGGAGGAGAGCTACAGACAGAGACTGGTGGAGGTACAGGGTCAGCTGGAGGAGTCTCAACGCAGCCAGAACACCCTGGAGACACAAAACAGGTGTGTGTGTGGGCATGTGTAAAATAAAAGGTATGTTCTATACGAATACCACTGCAGTGTTTTTAGTTATGCACATTGTGATTTGATTGTATGTATCAAGGTCAGTCAGTGACGATCTTAGTCACAGTATATATTGCCAGAGTTTCTGTTTGAGTTTCACATTTGGCTAAACGGAGGAGCGATCTAGCTAAATGTCAGCTCACCCTCTGGTCTGTGTGTTGAGTTGTTGTGTGGGCCGGAGCGGAGGATGGACTGTAATGGGCCAGATTGTCCCCCGGCTGTCCGTACAGAGCGTGTGTGTGTGTGGGGGCGTTTTTTCTGAGTGGATCGTGTGTGTGGCGATGGGTCCAGAGTGTGGGAGGCAGGCAGCCATCTTCAGCAGCAGGAGGAGAGCATCCCGAGCTGTGGAATATGGCTGAAGTGGCTCAGTCTTTCCCTAATGAACCACAACACACAGAGAGGGGAGTGGGTGGGCGGGACACCGCTAGAATGAACTAATGCAGCGGCTGATGTGACATTGTATGCATCGCCAGCCTCTCCCACTCACTCATCAAAACCAGCTTAATCAAATTTCCTCATTCTTTCTTCCTTTCCCCTTCTCTCCCTCTTACTTTTCTTATTTGTTCCGTCTTCTCTCCTCCTTCCAGGTTGAACCAGCAGCAGATCTCTGAGCTACGGTCCCAGGTGGAGGATCTCCAGAAGGCTCTACAGGAGCAGGGCAGCAAGGCAGAGGATGTGAGTGGAGAGACCCTCCTCATTCACCCCTCCTCCTCTAACATCCTCTTACTCCTGTTACCTTGTCCATACCAATCACTGAGTGGACCCAGTCTTCTCCAATCAGAGACAGTATACTGAAAATGTATAGGAATCAAGAATGGAAAGGACCAATCTCTCTTAATCGGTTGACCATCTATGGGTCTTAGTTCAAATGTTTTTTTGTTGTTGTTATTTTGTAGTCATTATAACTGGAAAGAGACCTAGACCTCAGTATAGTCCTTGAGGACTGTTGTAGACTGTATCCTTCTCTCCCCTCCGTTGACTGCCTGCCTGTGACTGCTCTCTGAGATTTTGAGTGCAAACTTTAACCCTTGTTTGCTGTGTTGATTCACCATTAACGCCTACCCCTCTGTCTCTCCGCCTGCCCCCACCGACCGACATTCGGCCAATCAGGCCATCGTAAGTACAGCCCATCCCTGCCTGGGCTCTGATTTGACTTTGACTTCTTCAGTTGTATATTATGCTTATTATTTGTGTCTGACAGAAGTCTGACAGAAGTCTGTTTCTCAGTAGTTTGAGTGTTGACTGACTTTCTTCCTCCCTGTTCAGTCCTCCCTGCTGAAGAAGAAGCTTGAGGAGCACCTGTGAGTACTATTATCACTGATGCTTGCACACTGCACCTGTGAAGGGAGTATTATTACCGCTCTGTAGATTCTTGCACGTCCGGCTCCTCCATGCTTTTCCTCTGTCCTCGTCCCAGGGAGAAGCTCCATGAGGCCCACTCAGACCTGCAGAAGAAGAGAGAGGTCATTGATGACCTGGAGCCCAAAGCGGACGGCAACAGTAAGCAGCCTCTTATTTCCTGCCCTTGGGAGCAGTGCTATCAAATATTACCAATCTAAGAGAACTTTCAAGCTCTGAAAATACTGTTAATATTTCCTCTTCAACCTCCCTCCTGTCAGTGGCGAAGAAGATCGATGAGCTGCAGGAGATCCTGAAGAAGAAGGATGAGGACATGAAGCTGATGGAGGAACGCTACAAGCGCTATGTGGAGAAGGCCAGGACGGTCAGTCAACACTGCCTGACACTAAACTCATCAGTACAGTGTCACAGTGCTTGGCCGCTGCCTTAAATCTGAGTTGCAGATATAGTCAAAGATTGTCATGCACATCATGACATAGTTGAGAATTTCCGCACCAAGTATGTTTGTGTTCATTGTGCAGGTGATCAAGACTCTGGACCCCAAGCAGCCACCTCTGACTGTGTCTCCTGATGTTCAGGCCCTCAAGAACCAGTTGACTGAGAGAGACCGGAAGATCCAGCACCTGGAGGTAAGATAAGAGCCACTCTACATTGACTGACGAGATGCAGATGAGTGGTGCATTTCTGACCCTCCATATGCATGAACAACTCCTCTGTGTGCAGCATGACTATGAGAAGAGCAGGTCCAGACATGACCAGGAGGAGAAACTCATCATAAGTGCCTGGTACAATATGGTGAGTAAGCAAACCTCTCCGTATTTGCCTAATCTACATAGTATTAGAGCAGTTGGCATGATGGGTGCTGCAATGACTTGTATAATGGTCTTGTTTTTTTTGTTATTAAGACATTTACCTGTCTTATGGCTCTATTTCTCTCTCTCCCTCCCCAGGGTATGGCCCTGCATCAGAAGGTGGTGGGAGAGCGGTCGGGTCCGTCCAACCAGGCCCAGTCCTTTTTGGCCCAGCAGAGGCAGTCCACCCACGCCAGGAGAGGTCTTGCAGCCCGCCACCAGCCCAGATAAGACATATCAACTCTGGGGGAGGATGTGGAGATGAGGCAAAACATTATCGATATCTTAGTGTTCACTACTTCCGTACCCCTACTCTCACTGCTCTGATGCCTTTACTTCTCCTCTTGGTGTTTTGTGAAGATTGCTGCTGCCCTCTGCTGGGCATCTCTGTTACGGGATTTTCTGGAGCGTCAGCGATGCAGAGCTACTTACTGCACCTTCAAGTGCATTCAAAGCTGCCAAGACTCATTTAAACAAAGATGAGAGAAATGGGTCTAAATGAGAGCTGGAATGAAGGAACATGAAGTGGATAGAAAGAAGCTGAGTGACTAATCCTTTGACATGGAATTCTTAGACAATGTTTCTCATTCAGTCCCTCCATTTCTTTCAAGCCCTCTTTTTAGCTATAATGTATTTGATGTTTTCTTAAGGTTTATATTAGGACATTATGAGAATCAATGCTTTGGAATGATGACCGAGATATAAAGGGATGATTTCTGCTGTCAATAGGGCAGGGGTCTTTACCTTCCCCCTATTACTACTACTACTATATATTTTCA
This sequence comes from Oncorhynchus tshawytscha, assembly GCF_018296145.1. Taxonomy (NCBI): domain Eukaryota; kingdom Metazoa; phylum Chordata; class Actinopteri; order Salmoniformes; family Salmonidae; genus Oncorhynchus; species Oncorhynchus tshawytscha. The sequence continues at coordinate 17,061,695 of NC_056448.1, read as the reverse complement.
CCCTTTATTATCCAGCCAACTGCCAGGCTAAATAGATATTATCCTCTTACTCTGACATGGAAACACTAAGAGACACCTATGGGTTGAGATCATGGTGAATTTGTGATTTTCTATTCATTTGTGCCCAAGTCATTTGGAGATTCTGGCTTGTGCTGTGTCTCTGACACTTAAATGTACACGGTGAGAGAAACTGGTGAAGCGCTAGAACGGGTGTCATCCGGATCCAGATATTTTGCGGGGGGGGCGGCGGTTAACTCGATATACTTTTACAATGACGAAAATCAAGTTTGAAACTAGAAATGCGAATGGACCTACATTCATACAGTTTATTGACTATGTCCAGCTCACTAATAATCATCAAAATGACAGTCGGGAGCATCACTTTTTGCCCATTTTGATGGCGAGGAAATGTTGTTGAAGACTGAATGTGGCCCCCGGGGCAAAATTAGTTTGGCACCTCTCATCTCGAAGAGCTCAATGTCTTTGATATGAGAGGAACACATTTTCTCTGCACACACAGTCATGACCTCTTATTTCTGTGAATGTGTTTTAGACTTTTTTTTCAAGCTGTATCTATTTGTTTTCTCCTTTGTTATGAGTTGTTTTGTTATAGTTTGAAGAGCAGGAAGAATAGCTTTCTAACCTCAGCGTTTTATGTAGTTGTGTTAGTCTGTATAATAATGGTCAGCAAGGGTACACAGTGTAAAGAAAAGCACTTCCTCCGTTTTGATAATGGTTCATTTCCTTGTGAAAGACTAGAAAAATGTCCTGGACTCTGTTTAAACAATCTACTTTTGTATCAAATTCCTGTTAGGAGTATGGTGTTCACATGTAATGGCAGGCGCTCTGAAAGACTAGCAGATATGGGTCCTCTTCTGTCAGGACCGTTTGACTGGTAGTATTCACACAGACTATTGAACAAGCTTTTGTTTCAAGCTGTAATATGGGAATTTACTTTATGAATGATTGGCTAGACTTCCTGATGGACTACATTTTTGTTCTTTTTCACTTGAATTTATCCCCAGGGTGTTTTAAGAGTTATGATTGGTTGCACACACCACTTTAGACTGATTTGAATGAAACGCTGGTGCTTGTGAGACCCAGAGTGTGGGGGTATTGATTCACATAGTTAATTGATGTGGGGGGGACTGGAACTGGCCACACTGGAGGTTGTTACTGTGTAATCCTGGAGGGAAGTAGGGTTTCAAGATGGCAATGGTATGTAGCTTTTCTCTCATTCTCAGCAGAAGCAATCAACTATAGATGCTTCTGTTCGCTGACACTGGAACTTACCTAGCTAATGAACAATGTGTACTCTTTTTGTCATATTTACAACTGAATTTATGTACATTTTTACCTATCATTTTCTCAAGATGAACCTGTGAAGGACAACACTATTGTTGAACACTACATCTATCTGATTACTTTGACAGTATCTGCGTAAACATGGAACTTCTCTTTGGTAGCCAAACTGCTCTCTGTGACTTGTACCTAACCCTATGTAAGTGTGTAACTATCTGTGCAATGTTATTTACCAGGCTATGAAACCACAACTGTGTGTACATTTAACTTGTTTTACTCTTTTAAGTAGTTGTGTTTATTTGGTATTGAATCAGGAAGTCAGGCTTTTAATTTCAAAGTAGTAAATCAACATTCCAACTGAACTGCTATGTCCTAGCACAGATATGGCCTGTACAATTCAACCTGTCCTTTTTGTGACTGGAAATCCCTCAAATATATTGTCAATGTACTGTCCAATTGCAGTATAACTTGTTTACACTGTCCATTAGCAATATATTACAATTGACATTTACCATCACAAATTGAACATGCAGTTAAAGGACTTAAACTCTACTGAACAAAAATATAGATGCAACATGTGAAGTGTTGGTTTCATGAGCTGAAATAAAAGATCCCATAAATGGTCTATACACACAAAAAGCATATCTCTCTCGTTGTGTACAAATTTGTTTGCATTTTTGTTAGTAAATATTACTTCTTTGCCAAGACAATCCATCTACCTGACAGGTGTGGCATTACAAATGTGCACCTTGTCCTGGGGACAAGAAAAGGCAACTAAAATGTACAGTTTTGTGACAACATAATGCCATAGCTGTCTCAAGTTTTGAGGGAGCGTGCAATTTGGCATGCTTACTGCAGGAATGTCCTACAGAGCTTTTGCCAGAGAATTGAATGTTCATTTTTTGACCAATGTTGTTTTAGAGAATTTGGCAGTATGTTCAACAGGCCTCACAACCGGTGTCATGTAGGTGAGCGGTTTACTGATGTCAACGTTGTGAATGGAGTTCCCTGTGGTGGGGTTATGGTATGGGCAGGCATAAGCTATGGACCATGAACACAATTATATTTTATCAATGGCAATTTGAATGCACAGAGATACTGTGACGAGATCCTGAGGCCCATTGTCGTGCCATTCATCCACTGCCATCACCTCATGTTTCAGCATGATAATGCACAGCCCTATGTTGCAAGGATCTGTACACAATTCCTGGAAGCTGAACATGTCCCAGTTCTTCCATGGCCTGCATACTCACCACACATGTAACCCATTGAGCATGTTTGGATGCTCTGGATCGATGTGTACGACAGCGTGTTCCAGTTCCCGCCAATATCCAGCAACGTCATACATGTCCATTAGCAATATACAGTACGAGTCAAACAGTGTTTCCTCACACTTAGGTGATCATTTCATTCCGTCCATTTCGTGATGGTAAATCCCTATTCAAATATATTTGCAATGGACACAATGGACACTGTCCAATTGCAGTATAACGTATTGAAACTGGCAATATATGTGTAATGGACATATCACAATGGGCATTTACCATCACTAATTGGACATGCTGTTACATTGCTGAAACGCAGACTCGTTGAACTCAGGACGGCCTAGCAGTGCTCGTGATTCCTCTCCCTCGCTTGTTGGTGTTGATTTTAGTCTGTCAATTTGGTGATGGTAAATCACTGCTTAAATATATTGGAAATGAACAGTGTCTGTTAGACATATGATATGCCAGTACCAATATTTGCAGTATGAAATGTTGGCACTGGCAATTTACACTACATGACAAACTGGACACCTACTCGTCAAACATCTCATTACAAAATCATGGGCATTAATATGGACTTGGTCCCCCTTTTGCTATAACAGCCTCCACTCTTCTCGGAAGGCTTTCCACTAGATGTTGGAACATTTGCTGCATATATTGGCTTCCATTCAGCCACAAGAGCATTAGTGAGGTTGGGCGATTCGACCTGGCTCGCAGTCTGCGTTCCAATTCATCCCAAAGGTGTTCGATGGGGTTGAGGTCAGACTGCAGGCCAGCCAGGTTCTTCCACACTGATCTCAACAAACCATTTCTGTATGGACCTCACTTTGTGCACAGGGGCATTGTCATGCTGAAACGGGAAAGGGCCGTCCCCAAACTGTTGCCACAAAGTTGGAAGCACTGAATCATCTAGAATGTCACTGTATGCTGTAGCGTTAAGATTTCCCTTCACTGGAACTCAGGGGCCTAGTCCGAACCAGGAAAAACAGCCCAAGACCATTATTCCTCTTCCACCAAACTGTACAGTTAGCACTATGTATTAGGGCAGGTAGCGTTCTCCTGGTATCCGTGAAACCCAGATTTGGCCGTCTTAGACTTGTTGGAAAGGTAGCGTCCTATGACGGTGTCACGTTGAAAGTCCCTGAGCACTTCCGTTAGGCCATTCTACTGCCAATGTTTGTCTTTGGAGATTTCATGGCTATGTGCTCGATTTTATAAACCTGAAATGGCTGAATCCACTAATTTGAAGGGGTGTCCACATACCTTTGTGCATATATAGCACAGGTGAAACACTTTCCTTCTAATGAGATGACCAACCCGGTGTAATACAGACTAACTAACAATGTGACACCAATCGATGCGCCCCACTTGCTAACCTCAAACCTCTAAATATAAAATGGAAAAACCAGTTCCTGTAACACTGGTGATTTTGTTACTCTCAAGCGTGTGTCAGTTCTTTTTATGTAATGTGCAGTATTTATGTAGGCTGAATTTGTTATATATTCTTATGTTTGTCATTTTTCTGCATAACATTCCACTCTTCCCAACAGAAATATATGTTGGTAGGACAAGGCTATATATGTGTACATGGAAGTCAGTGATTTATGTTTACTTTTGGTTACTGAGGCAATACAAATGTGATGTGACTAGAAGACTAGAATACATGTGGGAGGAATTGGTATGCCGACTGCGAGCCAGGCCTAATCGCCCAACATCAGTGCCTGACCTCACTAAGGTTCTTGTGGCTGAATAGAAGCAAATCCCTACAGCAATGTTCCGACATCTAGTGGAAAGCTTTCCCAGAAGAGTGGATGCTGTTCTATCAAAGAGGGGACCAACTCCATATAAAGGCCTATAATTTTGGAAGGAGATATTCTACAGGTGTCCACGTACTTTTGGTCATGTAGTGTACATCTTGAACAACGTTAGTAGGTGGTAAAAGCATGAAAGGGATATTTTATTTGTCAATAGTACCAGCTATCTGGCTTGACGGACCTACCTGGCTGGCTGGCAGGACCTACCATGCAACCCATCTCCATGCCTTGTACTAAGACACTGTAACCATTTCCAAGTGTCAGGCAAAACACCCTCCAAAATGAAGGACTCTCCACTTTCTTTGTAACTCTAGCATGCATGGTGTGAAGGGCTTTGTGTTTTTATTTTTATATCTGGCTTTTTCTTTGTATAACTTTTTAATCAGTGCATAGAGGGTTATATAAAAAATTAAGGTGAAGGACATATTCTAGTATTTTGCACTAAATAAAATGGGGTAATTGAAAAAGCCAGTGACGAGGATATTGTTTTTGTAAATTGGCCTCCAGTACGGTAGATGACGACACATGCATTAATTTACTAGGCTAACTGACGATTGACGTGACTGAGGTGAAGAGCAACATGAATGCAGTAACCATTTGAACAGTTTGCTACGACAGCGTATGGAGGAGCGGAAAGATTGTGGATATTGACTGCGAGGAAGAAGGAAAGGGCTTTAGGGAAGCGGTATGGTGAGGAAGATTGGCGTCAAGTACAAAAACCAAAAAATATCCTGGTTGCTCAGAAATTGAAAGTGACGAGCGTGAGGATGAATTACCTGCTGTGACCGGTGCGGTGAAGAACGCAGAGTTCGAGCCTCGCCCCAATGATTCTGGCCCAGTGCGAGTGAGATATTTTCCTTTTGGCTGATCCATACGTGGTGTCAGGTTGGGTGGAGAAGGGGTTGGGGACTGTCTGTGAAAGGAACTCGAAGTGGACTCGTGAAAAGACCTGTGACTTGCTTTGCTCTCTGGAGCAGGGCGTCATTGAAAGGAGCGCTAACTGGGGTGGCGTTAAGTTCTGACACCCACTGTTTGGTGCAATGCAAACCTGGTGGAGAGCGTTGTGAAACAGAGAAGACTGTCTATCCTGCTGAGTTTTGACGCAGTCTTGACTCGATAAAGTCAAGTTAGGATGTGTCAGTTATTCCGTGAGCGCTTTTGTCCTAAAACCATTGCGGTGTTTTAGATGCCAAGTTCATGGTCATGTTGCAGCAGTGTGTAGGAAGGAGATGTGAGAAGTGTGCAGAAGGGCATGACACAAAGGAATATGTAGTATTGGTGGAAAAAGCTATATGTCTAAATTCGCCTGCAGGCTGCCAGTTGGGGAACCCTGCTGTAGGGATATGTTGCTGAAGACAGAAGTTTCAGAGAAAGGCAGGTCAAGGTTGCCAGGATCAGAGTAGTACAGAAGGTGTCGTATGCTAAGGCAGTGAAGAGAGTATTAGAGGAAGGTGGATCCATGGCAAGGGATCCTAAGATGCTCCCTGTGAGTAGGACGAGACCAATAGAGAGTAGGACTAACGTGCTTCAGTATGATTGTACATAGTGTCGTCGAAATTCTAGTCAAGTGAGAGAGACTTGTCATTTCTTCAAACAATCAATCTTTATTTGATATTGATTAATTATTGCAATAATTGAACAATTTTAAAGGGAGAGATAGGGACACCCCATCCTCTCCTAAAGGGGAAAATAAAAATGTTGTAAATCTTAATCTGCCCAAACTTCCCATTTCCTTTTTTCCCACTTTCTTTGTTACTTTCGCTAGTCTACATATCTGTTTACTTGAACTCAGAAGCCCTCTCAATCATCATCACCCAGTACATTTCTCTTCCACTCAAATACTTGTTCCCCTCTACAGTCTCTTCGTCTAACGTTACTTTACCAGGTGAACAAAAAGTGTTAAATTATAGACAAAACAAAACACGATAACTTCTGTTAACAGGGAGGACACTGTCCTCCCTCCACTCTTTAATCATTTGTGTTTTTATCCACTCCAACATTTACTGTATATACTATACCCAATCTCCGTTGGATATTCACAATTCGCTTCAGACCCATTAAATGTCTTATTTTATGATTAACATGTAATGCGCCGAATTTATAAACTACATCGGCCAGTTTCAGAAGTGAAAATATAAACTTTGGAGGAGCTTACTTTCTAAAGTAGCTCTCGAGACTAGATTTCTTTCTGATTATAACTTTCACTATAACATGCCTGGCACTATCCACCAGTCTCCTGTAGATTGCGCTCTCTGTCCATAATAGGTCTGGCGCCTGGGATGGCGTAGACAGGAAATCGGACACTTTCCATTTTGCCTACTCACGAATTGGTTTAGAACGTCAAACATTGGAATATCAACAAAAACTCAATCGGGACTACAATACATTATGGCCTTAAATTTAAAAACAAATCTCTACATGTTCAACATTTCAATGGTTCTATTTGACAGGGCATACGTTTTGTTTCAAAATGTATTACCAGGACGGAGGGCATCCCATAAGTATTTATAGTTTTATTGGTTAGGGGTAAATCAATTCCCCGTACTTTTACCAAAAGTGGACATACGCCAATATTTTTCTGAGACTATTTCCCAGACCTTGTGTAGACAGTCATGTAATCTTTTAACCTTATCTCTATCGAATGATCCATTTTTGTAATTTTGTTTAACCTTTATTTAACTAGGCAAGTCAGTTAAGAACTAATTATTATTTACAATGGAGGCCTACCAAAAGGCAAAAAGCCTTCTGCGGGGACGGGGCTTGGATTATAAAAAATTATAATAAATAGAAATATAGGACAAAACACACATCAAGACAAGAGAGACAACACAACACTACATAAAGAGAGACCAAAGACAACAACATAGTAAGACAGCAACATATGACAACACAGCATGGTAGCAACACAACATGGTAGTAGCACAAAACATGATACAAACATGAATTGGGCACAGACAACAGCACAAAGGACAAGAAGGTAGAGAAACAATACATCACACAAAGCAGCCATAACTATCAGTTAGAGTGTCCATGATTGAGTCTTTGAATGAAGAGATTGAGATAAAACTGTCCAGTTTGAGTATTTGTTGCAGCTCGTTCCTGTCGCTAGCTGCAGCGAACTGAAAATACGAGCGATCCATGGATGTGTGCTTTAACAGAATGTAACTGGCAGAACGGGTGTTGTATGTGGAGGATGACGGCTGCAGTAGATATCTCAGATGGGGGGAGTGAGGCCTAAGAGGGTTTTATAAATAAGCATCAACCAGTGGGTCTTGCGACTGGAATACAGAGATGACTAGTTTACAGAGGAGTATAGAGTGCAGTGATGTGTCCCATAAGGAGCATTGGTGGCAAATCTGATGGCCGAATGGTAAAGCACATCCAGCCGCTCGAGAGCACCCTTACCTGCCGATCTATAAATTGTGTCTCCGTAATCTAGCATGGGTAGGATGGTCATCTGTATCAGGGTTAGTTTGGCAGCTGGGGTGAAAGAGGAGCGATTACGATAGAGGAAACCAAGTCTAGATTTAACTTTAACCTGCATCTTTGATATGTGCTGAGAGAAGTACAGTGTGACCATAGTCCCAAGTACTTGTATGAGGTCACTACCTCAAGCTCTAAACCCTCAGAGGTGGTAATCATACATGTGGAGTGAGTGGCATTCTTCTTACCAAACCACATGACCTTTGTTTTGGAAGTGTTCAGAACAAGGTTAAGGGTAGAGAAAGCATGTTGGACACTAAGAAAGCTTTGTTGTAGAGCATTTAACACAAAATCTGGGGAGAGGTCAGTTGAGTATTAGACTGTATCATCTGCATATAAATGGATGAGAGAGCTTCCTACTGCCTGAGCTATGTTGTTTATATAAATTGAGAAGTGCATGGAGTCCAGGCTTGAGCCTTGGGGTACTCCCTTGGTGACAGGCAGTGGCAGAGACAACAGATGTTCTGACTTTATACAGTCCATAAAGCGACCAACTCAGGATACTTTTTTCACCCCTTACGTAAGACTATGTTTGGGTGTGCAAGTTTGTATATTATTATTATATGTCACGTTCTGACCTTAGTTCTTTTGATATGTCGTTGTTTTAGTATGGTCAGGGTGTGAGTTGGGTGGGTTGTCTAGGTTAGTTTTTCTATGATTTCCTATTTCTGTGTTTGGCCAGGTATGGTTCTCAATCAGAGGCAGCTGTCAATCGTTGTCCCTGATTGAGAACCATATTTAGGGAGCCTGTTTTCTATTGTGTTTCGTGGGTGATTGCTTTCTGTTGTGTGTCTGCACCAGCCAGAACTGTTTTCGGTCGTTTCGCTTTGTTATTTTTCTTATTTCCGTGTTCATTTTAATAAATATGAACACATACCACACTGCACCTTGGTCCTCACCATCTTCCACCAACAACGGCCATTACATTATATCCATTATTACTTAATCAAATCTCCAGTAATCGATTATACACACATACAATCTCTCTTTTTTTTCATATCTTCACAGAATCCATATATAACATTATAAATCTTAGTTACTCACATCAACACCACTCCATGTGCATTTCCCAATGACTCTCCACTGCTACAAAGCCTATTGCAACCATACTCCCCCCAGAACTGCCCGGCTAGTCATTGGAATAATGCGCCACATGTATCTTGTGATATTACTATGATGGGCAGTGATGGACGGAACCCCTAGATAATCGTTTTATATCCAAATGTATTTTCCAAATTTCAATCAACTTATTATGCAAATTTCAAGCTCTTATTTTTCCAAAATTCTAATTTTCTCATATCACATTCGCACTGTACTATTTGAAAAAAACACTCATCAATTAGTTGTTTTCTACAATATTTTTGTTATAACCTGCAGGAATATTGTCTAGTTTCTATATTGTCTTACTATTATTACTTACCCATGGCATTACCTCTTTAAATACTTATGTTACACACTACTGATTTCACTAGTGATGACTGTTCCCCTTCGGGACCACATACCCAAGGCTTTTAATCAGTCACTAGGTTCACTAGTCATAGAGTTCTCATGGAACTTCCACACCCTAGTCTTTCACCTAGTCCTAATTTCGCTAGTCACAAATCTCTAAAAGAACATGTCCATCCTAGGCTTTTAGTTAGTTCCCACTAGTGTCACTGGTCATAACATTCCTTATTCAAAGGACATCACATCCCAGGCTTTTAACTTTTATTTACCCACCAACTCTCTCCTCTTGTATCTTAGGCAGGTCCCAGCTGAGTGTGGGCTTCCCTGAGTCTCCTAATTTAGGTGACTCCTGTGCACAGTTTAACCCAGGTCCTCAGGAGCCAGTCAGCAGGTGAAGGTTGGGATCCCATCCTCATCGCCAAGAATGGGACGCAGATCTGAAAGAAAGACGAACGAGGTCAGTGGTGGTAATGCACCTAATTTTTTCAAAGTTGCCAATCGCTATATAAAGTCAAGAGAAGAAAAAGCCTGGAAGGAGGAGAGGGGACTAGAAACGATTTGCTTGACTGTTTTAAGTGTGGATTAATTGGCGGAGTAAAGGACCTTGTGCATTTCAGGTAAAATAACAACTCAATGTTTATATCCCAGGAAAAATTAGCTAGCAACAGCAAGCTAGCTAAATATGACAAATTAGCTAGCAAGTGCAAGCTAGCTAGCTAAATTGCCATTAATGTTTAAGGCTTTCAGAGTTTGTTTTGATATTTTAACCTGCGTGTCGAGATCGCGTTTGCTGTGGTGGGGACAAAATACATTTTGGCACGATGGCAAAAAAAATTGCGCAAGCAGTGTGGGTGCAATAATTGAATAACAGGGATTTCTAAATTGTCCGGTCTGGTCAGCATGTTAGACATTGCTACAGGGAGACAGGACGGACAGCTGATCATCCTCGCAGTGGCAGACCACATGTAACAACACCTGCACAGGATCGGTACATCCGAACATCACACCTGCGGGACAGGTACAGGACGGCAACAACAACTGCCCGAGTTACACCAGGAATGCACAATCCCTCCATCAGTGCTCAGACACTCTGCAATAGGCAGAGAGAGGCTGGACTGAGGGCTTGTAGGCCTGTTGTAAGGCAGGTCCTCACCAAGCATCAACGGCAACTACGTCGCCTATGGGCACAAACCCATCGTCGCTGGACCAGACAGAACTGGCAAAAGGTGCTCTTCCCTGACGTGTTCCGGTTTTGTCTCACCAGGGGTGATGGTTGGATTCGCGCTTATTGTCGAAGGAATGAGCGTTACACCGAGGCCTGTACTCTGGAGCGGGATCGATTTGGAGGTGGAGGGTCTGTCATGGTCTGGGGCAGTGTGTCACAGCATCATCGGACTGAGCTTTTTGTCATTGCAGGCAGTTCAACGCTGTGCATTACAGGAAAGACATCCTCCTCCCTCGTGGTACTCTTCCTGCAGGCTCATCCTGACATGACCCTCCAGCATGACAATGCCACCAGCCATACTGCTCGTTCTGTGCGTGATTTCCTGCAAGACATGAATGCCAGTGTTCTGCCATGGCCAGTGAAGAGCCCAGATCTCAATCCCATTGAGCGTGTCTGGGACCTGTTGGATTGGAGGGTGAGGGCTAGGGCCATTCCCCCCAGAAATATCAGGGAACCTGCCTTGGTGGTAGAGTGGGGTAACATCTCACAGCAAGTACTGGCAAATCTGGTGCAGTCCATAAGGAAGAGATGCACTGCAGTCCTTAATGCAGCTGGTGGCGGCACCAGATACTGACTGTTACGATTTCCCTATAAATAATCTTATTTACATGACACATCTGAAATCAGGCTACCTGATGTGATTTTGATAAATGCACAAACTCGCCAATTACAATAAATGCTCTACCACAGTGACCATATTATTTTGGGGAAGCCTATTTGATTTTGTGTTCAGACATTCACTCTGGAAATTCCTTTGGTCTCTACTGAGTTAGGTAAATCAGCATTCTTGTACTGTTCCACAAATAAATCTTAAAATGTTTCTTAAATTTGATGTTTTGGTTTCTCTAGGGCAGGTATTCACACTTTTTTTTCTTCCCTAACTGTTTTTTTCTTCACATTTTCAAACAGTACATTTATATTTTCCAACGGGGCTATACATTTGGGTGACCTTTTTTTTTCTTTTTTCACCTGAGTAGCCTCGTCTCACTACCAAAAATAAAATGAAACCTTCTAGTGTTCAGCGAAATAACAATACAATGTCAAGCCTCGTCAAATAATTAACATCCAATCACATTAACCGTTGCTCTCTCGCGGGAATTCCACTAACGGTCCGTATGTAGCCAAACGTAGCTGCTGCTCATTCCCTTTGCTCAAAAATTGATAAATGGTTAAAAAAAAGCCCATAGAGACACATACCAGCTCTACTGGTAGTACTGCTACTACCAGCAGTACTCCACCTGCATCTGTCAACGAAACAAGTTGTTCTGCTTCCACGAGCACATCCAATGCTAGCATCAGTAATTCTACATTTGTTGTTGGCCCAGCTAGCATGGACACTGACAGTTGTGAATCTGATGCAGCCGAAGAGCTACTGCCCCCTTACCTGGGAAAGCACTGAACAACAGACGGGGACGTTGGACCATCGAAGAGGCGCATTGATTTGGGGTTCACTTATATTGGGAGTAGTGCCTTTCCTCAGCCACAGTGTGTTATATGTGCAAAAGGACTATCTCACAACTGGAAACCTTCACTCTTGCGCAGATATTTAGAAACAAAACATGCCAATTTGAAGAATAAGCCAAGAGGGGAATTAATATGACTTTTGAGTTGTAAGACATATATATATAAAAGCAACAGATACCATTAATAAGAAAGGGCTAAAAGTGTCTTATATGGTGAGCTACCGAGTGGCTAGGACATGCAAGGCCCATACTATTGTGGAGTACTTCATTCTTCCTGCTGCCGCGGATATGGCTGGGACAATGCTGGGGGGAAAAGGACAAAAAAACTATACAGACAATGTCTTCATCAAACAACACTGTTTCACAACGCGTCAGTGACATGGCAGGAGATGTTTTGAAACAATTACTGCTTTGCATACAAGCCAGTGAATTCTATGCATTACAGCGGAATGAGTCAACAGACGTGGCTGGCACAGCTCCTGATATATGTCCGTTATGTTTATGGGGTGTCAATTAAGGAAGACATCCTCTTCTGAAACCACTGGAAACCAGGACAACAAATGTTTTAAGTACCGGACAGCTTTGTGACATCAAATGGACTTTGGTGGTCAAGATGTGTTGGTATCTGTACTGATGGCGCAAACACCATGACAGGGAAACATAGTGGAGTGGTAACAAGCAGTTGCTCTCGACGCCACTTGTGTACACTGCAGCATCCACCGAGAGGCTCTTGCTGCCAAGAGAATGCCTGACAGCTTGAAAGAAGTTTTGGACATTAAAGTGAAAATGGTTAACTTTGTGAAAGCAAGGCCCCTGAACTCTTGTGTATTTTCTGCACTATGCAATGATATGGGCAGCGACCATGTAAGGCTTTTACAACATACAGAAAGAAGCTGGTTATCAAGGGGCAAAGTATTGACACGTTTTTTTTTTTAATTGAGAGACGAGCTTAAAGTTTTCTTTACTGTCCATAATTTTTACTTGTCTAACTGCTTGCATGATGACGAGTTTCTCACACGACTGGCCTATCTGGGTGATGTTTTTTCTCGCCTGAATGATCTGAATCTAGGATTCAGCAACTATATTCAATGTGCGGGACAAAATTGAGGCTATGATTAAGAAGTTAGAGCTCTTTGTCTGCATTAACAAGGACAACACACAGGTCTTTACATCATTGTATGATTTTTTTTGTGTGCAAATTAACTCAAGCTTACGGACAATGTCAAATGTGATATGGCGAAGCACCTGAATGAGTTGGGTGTGTAATTATGCAGGTACTTTCCCGAAACGGATGACACAAACAACTGGATTCATTATCACTTTCATGCCCTGCCTCAAGTCCACTTGCCGATATCTGAACAAGAGAGCCTCATCGACATTGCAACAAGTGGTTCTGTGAAAATGTAATTTAATCAAAGCCACTGCCAGATTTCTGGATTGGGCTGCGCTCAGAGTATCCTGCCTGGTCAAATCGCGCTGTTAAGACACTGATGCCCTTTGCGACCACGTACCTATCTGAGAGTGGATTCTCGCCCGGCCCTCACTAGCATGAAAGCTAAATACAAGGCACAGACTGTGTGTGGAAAATGATTTTTGACTGAGACTCTCTCCAATTACAACCCAACATTGCAGAGTTCTGTGCATCCTTTCAAGCACACCATTCTCATTAACCTGTGGTGAGTTATTCACAATTTTCGATGAACAAATAAGGATTTATATGTAAAATGGTTAAACAAAGACTAAAATGATTGATTATTATTATTTGTGCTCTGGTCCTGGAAGAGCTCTTTGTTACTTCCCACGAGCCAGTTTGTGACAAAAAAAAATCACACTCATTCTTATGTTTAATAAATGTATCGTATAGTGTGTTTGTGGCAGGCTTACAATGATGGCAAAAAAACAACATTTTAGAGTGCGCTGACCTTGGTGCTAGAGGGGTCGTAAGCTGCTGTAGGTTGAATGTTTGAATGGGTACGGGACTATAAAAAGTTGGGGAACCACTGCTCTAGGGCAGTTAGGAAAGCTGACTGAGGACCTTATTACTGATGAATGTGTTTGTTTTTTGGCCGTTTCTTTTTTTATGTCTGGTAGTTTCTGAAATAAAGGTTAAATAAAAAGATAGGGCCAAGTAGTGGAATAGTAGGGAGGTTTTAATGGGTGAAGGGTTAGTTCGTAGGGCATTTTTTCTTCCCTTTATCCTCCCATGTTAATTTCACAAACTAATGAATTCACACTCCAGAACAGTAAGACACAGCCCACACGGTGGGTGGCGGCATGCACCGCTAACGAATGTTTGGGGACCGCCATAATACCATAGAATATTGACGTGCTGACGTAAATGATAAGCCGAAATTCAACATGGCCGATAACAAGTGAAAGAAAACCACATCTGGACAAATGTATCCAATATATCAGTAATATACTTCACTTTGAGAGTCGTTTGAAAAAATATATTATATATAGCTAATGTAGTTGATTTGTGTTTTGCAATAGTTTAGCTACTCGTGACACAATTGTTTGGTCATTAGCTGGTTGACATTTTTCGAATAGCTAGCAACTACAACGCTAACGGGGCTAACGGTAGCTAGCCTCCAACAACAAGTCTGCGTTTTTTTTTCGCCGCGAGGACGTGCTAGCTCGCTGGGAGACGGACAAGTGTCGCTCCGATTAATTTATGGATTTCCACGTTTTTAATTAGATGGCTTCGTATGCTAGCGCATTTGCTTCGAAGTTTTTTGCTTAGTTTGGGGGGTTCGGGTGGAGTCTGTCATCGATAGCAAATAGCAAGCCGGCTTTAGTTTGTGTTGACACAAAACGACCAGAGAGCACACCACTAGTTGCAGAAAGGACTAAAGGAACTGAGCCCTTCTACGTGAGAAAAAGCTAACATGGATCCGAAGCGTGGATACAACAGAAGACATCAAAACAGCAGCGATTCGAGCAGTAACAGCCCGGGGTCGCCAGCCAGTCCTGCACCAGGAGTCAGCAAAGCAGCAGCGGCTAATACATTTGCCAATGATGGAAGCTTTATGGAGATGTTCAAGAAAAAAATGGAGGAAGAAAAAAGGAAAAAAGAAATGGACCAAGGATGCGATGATAAAAGTACTGCTGACGAAGGACAGTCGACACAGGAAAAGAAGACTCCGAGTGTGACCAGCTTTGTAAGGGGTTTGGCAGTTGTTAGCTAGAGATTGTAGCCAATGGTAATGTCTCAATTAACAAATGACAAACATTTGTTTTTTTATCCACCACACACAGCTCACGTTAGTGAATAGTTACATCACAATAGAGGGATACATTCACACGTGAAGAGGTGCACTGCAGTGTCACCAACAAGTAACCTGAGATCCACATCAGGTCTAGACATTGGAAAGCATTCATTAGCTACTCAAGACTTCAGGAATGTTTCCCGTGATAACATAGGCTTGTTCTGTGTTCTCTCGTCTTGTGTAGTCTCCATTGGCAGTCCACCCACAAGGGCTCGTATAACGGTTTCAGTCTTCTATCCCCTAACCCAGGTGGGGAAGCGCAGAGGTGGCTCTAAATTGGCCCTCAAGACTGGCATGGTTGCGAAGAAACAGAAAGTAGATCCTGAGGTTCAAGAAATATTTTTCCCAGATCGTTTTGTCATGACATCGTCTTCATGAAATACCACTTGTGTCCTCTAAGCCGTTGTCTAATTATTTATTCTGTTTTCCAGATGGAGGGCAAGGGGGATGCCTGGACAAAATACATGGCAGAGGTGAAAAAGTATAAAGCCCACCAGTGTGGTGATGATGACAAAACCAGGCCCCTGGTCAAATAGACTCTGGAGGACCTTTAGAAAGAAAAACCAACAGGGATTAGGACAGCCATCAAACCTTCTGCATACTGCCAGACTCTTTACAGCTGTAGAAGCGATCACCTATTTAATGTTTAATCTTGTTTTTCCTGTTTTCTTTTTGGGTTTAAATGAATGTCCGCTTGTGTGCTGTATGGGGCAATAGCATTTTGATGTGGAGTTAAAGGCTTTTGGGATTGTATTGGAGTACATTACTGGTCCTGCTTGATTATTTAAGGGTTATGCTGTCAGGATTGTAGCTCCTGGATTAAGTCACGAGTAATTTTCTGAATTTGCGATATGGCATTTGATGTCAGCTAAATTATAAGCACCGCCCATTGACCTGTATGTGTTGGCTTTGTCTGGACCAGAACCCTAAAGACCCTCTGTGCTGTTTCAACCTCAGTCTGGTGGAGGCACAGAAAGTTGTGCAGCCTTGTGTTGATTCATTTGACCTTTTGGGCAGCTTTGGATAAGCAACTGTCAGGTAGTGTCTCCGGTTTGTTACCCATCAAATAAACTTTTGATTAATCAGACTCCAGGTAGCATGCTAAGGTGTTTCTTTGCAATGCTGACCATTTGTGGATTTTAAGAGCCAATATTGAGACTGGGGGGGTTAGTTCAACCCACTCTGATATACTTTAACTTTTCACTTATGTGGATGTTATTGGCTTGTTTTCCATTTTTATGGAGTGTAGTACTTCATGACAGCGAGTAAAGGCACAAGACAGGAGGGAACGGAAGTACCCATGCTGATGACCATAGAAAGTCACCGATATACCATTTTGTTATAATCCTGCATAGTTCATGGCTTGTTTTATTGAATTTGGTGGAGTTATGTACAGCAAAAAAAATACAGCTCCGGTCCCTAAATTCAACAACATTCACATTTAGTATAATTTCTTACAGGTCTAGATAATTACATCAAAAAAGCACCACCAAATAGACACACTAACTCAGGTATCAGAGAGGGAGGGTTACAAATTTGCACACTGACGCTAAATAGTGCATTCACACACACACAAACCAACAAGCAGACTTTCATTCATTCTCCCTCCCTGACAACAGTGATAAAGGTCTGTTCTGTAAACATGACAAAAACAAACTTGTCATTAAGCCTTACAATATTAAAACAATTATCAAATTGCTGTTTAAAAAAAATAAGTAACAGCCGGAAGATTATCGAGAGGGTCCAATTCCCTATTTCAGGCCCATCCTGTGTTTGGGTAGCTTCTGTTAGTCATTCAAAGTCATCCTTGTTCCTGATTTATCCGGATAGCTGTCATATCATAGTGGATGTCCTCAGTGTTCCAAACAGGCGTGGTCAAAGAGACTTCCTCTTCACATCCCCTCCTTGGGTTTGATTGACATCTGGACAGGAAGAGTAGAGTTCTTGAAATATTGATAGGAAACAAAAACATATTTAAACATAACACAAATGACAACCACCGACATGACGAAAGCGACAGGCATGCACAGAGACTACGGAGGGTCAGGCAGGGAAGATGTCTTTTCTTCTTGGGGACATTTGAAGTGACAGCGGGCTGAGAGGAGAGAGCAGGGTCACAGGGAAGGGCAGATTTTACCTGAGAAAGCGAGCTGTAAGTGAGGAGGCAGAGCAACCTGAGACCCTGACTGGAGACTCTTTAACAGATCTGAGGAGAGACAGGAGGACATGGAGGGAGGAGACACACACAGGAGAGTGTAGGTCAAGGGAATGGTGAGATAGGAAAGGCAGTGGATGGGATGCAAGACAGAAGAAATGGGTTTAAAGGAAAAGAGATGAGCCAAGTCAAATAGTAAATGGATGTAAGATCACAGGAGATTAATGGAAGAATAACATTTTAAAGAAGAGGAGAAATGAGGGAAGAACCAAAGAAACAATATGGGAGAATGTCAGACAATGGAGAAAAACATTGCAGGCTTCCAGACACAGCATGGGGATTTAACACAATGGTCCAACAACATAAAATACACAAACTATACACATACCCAGACATCAACATACACACAGACTAGACAAAAGCAACCCCATCTCGATCAGCGTTTCTACATTCAACTTCTGCTACGTTACAGCCTTATCCTAAAATTGATTAAATCACCCCCCTTATGATTAAGCAAATACAGGGTTTTAGAAACGTTTGCAAAAAAAAACCTGAAACGTCACATTTAAATAAGTATTCAGACCCGTTACTCAGTATTTTGTTGAAGTACCTTTGCCAGCGATTACAGATTAGTTTTCTTGGGTATGACGCTACAGTCGGAGGTCCTGAGCGCTCTGGAGTAGGTTTTTAATCAAGGATCTCTGTACTTTGCTCTGTTCATCTTTCCCTCGATCCTGACTAGTCTCCCAGTCCCTGCCGCTGAAAAACATCCCCACAGCACGATGCTGCCACGACCATGATTCCCCATAGGGATGGTATTGGCCAGGTGATGAGTGGTGCCTGGTTTTCTCCAGATGTGACGCTTGACATTCTGGCCAAAGAGTTCTTTAGGTGCCTTTTGGCATACTCCAAGTGGGCTGTTGTGCTTTATACTGAGGAGTGGCTTCCGTCTGGGCACTCTACCATAAAGGCCTGATTGGTGGAATGCTGCAGAGATGGTTGTCCTTCTGGAAGGTTCTCCCATATCCACAAAGCAACTCTGGAGCTCTATCAGTGACCATCGGGTTCTTGGTCACCTCCCCGACCAAGGCCCTTCTCCCCCGATTGCTCAGTTTGGCTGGGCAGCCGGCTCTAGGAAGGGTCTTGGTGGTTCCAAACTTCTTACATTTAAGAATGATGGAGGTCACTGTGTTCTTGGGGACCTTCAATGCTGCAGACTTTTGGTAGCCTTCCCCAGATCTGTGCCTCAAAACAATTACAAACAATTCCTTCGACCTCATGGCTTGGTTTTGGCTCTGACATGCACTGTCAACTGTGGGACCTTATATAGACAGGTTGGTGCCTTTCCAAATAATTTCCAATCAATTGAATTTACCACAGGTGGGCTCCAATCAAGTTGTATAAACATCTCAAGGATAATTACAGGGAAACAGGATGCACCTGAGATCAATTGAGTCTCATAGCAAAGGGCCTGAATTCTTAAGTTATTTTTTTATTTTTAATACATTTGCAAACATTTCTAAAAACCTGTTTTCATTATGGGGTATTGTGTGTAGATTAAGGCTGTAATGTAACAAAATGTGGGAAAATTAGGGAGTCAATACTTCCCAAAAGCACTGTACATTTTCAGTTTTTTCTTGTTTCTGTGGACTGGCTGTGTCACTCACTCTGGGTCAGGGAGAATGCTGAGCTGTTGCTGGTTGAGGAGCCGCTGGCCCCGGTGCTGGAGCCAGCTGTGCCCCCTAATGGGGGCAGGTTTAAGAGTGAAGGAAACTGGAAGGGCACTGAGACGGGAACCAGCCCCCCCAACATCCCAAAGCCCAGTGGGAGAGATGGAACAGAGCCAAGAAGACTGCTGCTGGCTGAGGACACCTGGAGAACAAAGGCATATAATTAAGCAATAAGGCCCGAGGTGGTGTGGTATATGGCCAATATACCACGGCTACGGGCTGTTCTTAAGCACGACGCAACGCGGAGTGCCTGGATACAGCCCTTAGCCGTGGTATATTGGTGATACAGCATAACCCCCTGGAGGTGACTTATAGCTATTATAAACTGGTTACCAACGTATTTAGAGCAGTAAAAATAAATGTTTATCATTATTCTCGTGGTATACAGTCTGATACACCACGGTTTTCAGCATTCAGGGCTCGAACCACTCCATTTTTAATTAGAAATATAGACCCAGACCAACAGACAACATATACAAAACATAAGAGATAATATACATAAATACACAGACAACACAACCACACAGTAGACAAACAAATTTTGAACATTTACTGCACCATGACCGTGTCCCACCCAGCTACCATCTCTTACCTACCTGTGGCAACTGAGAAGAGACAGACTGTGTGGAGACAGATTTAATAGGCTTAGCCCCCTGAATGGTTCCACCTGCCAGCCTTTGTCGCTGATTGGCCGAGGTTGTGGTAGGGGAGGGACTGGATCCCAAATGCTTGCTGATGGATGAGGTGTTGGTAAGGCTGGTGTTGGTGCTGCTGCTGATGATCTGAGAGGGGGTCTTCTGCCCTCCTTGAGGGGTGTAGTTGCCCTGGACCAGTTTGGCTGGCCCTCCCGGAGCACCTGAGAAAGGTGGGCGGAACCCTGCTGGGCTTTTGGAGGAGTACTGGTGCATACTGGAAGCTGCCTGAGGCCTGGGATTGGGGGAGGGTGAGAAGGTGGTGGGCGTTAAGGGGTTGGGGAGGCGAGGGGTGAGTTTGATGATGGGCGAGGTGCTGCTGTGGGAGGACTTGGTGAGAGTGGCCTGCATGGGGGTGATGAAGTTGGACTGCTGCTGAGCTTGGGCTCCTGAGAGAGAGTGGGAGGAGGGGGGAGAGGGGGAGGGGAGAGAGGTGTCACCGCTGTTGGCTTTAGTATTATTGCTGCCAAAGCCCTTCTGATTGGGGGGCGGCCGCGGCTTAGGCTGGGAGTGAGAGCCGGGAGCGTTGGCTTTACTCAGGGCCGTCCCAGCAAGTCTCTGAGTGCTCAGCACTGATTGTCTGTGAGCCTGAGCAACTCCACCCTTCATCGACCCCAACCCCTCGCTCCTCGCTGAGGACAGAGAAGGGGAGATGGTGGGAGGCCGAGAGAGAGAGGAGGGTGAGGAGGAGGTAGAGACGTAGAGAGGTGTGTTGGAGCTGGGTGTGTTGATGGTGCTCTTCTTGTGCTTCTGGAGGAGAGGTGAGGCGTGGAGGGAGGACGGGGCAGTCTTGGGCCTATCAGGGGAGGGGGGACTGTCCCCTTGGACCAGGCCCTTGGCTGCATTGCTGAGGAGGGCCAGGGCCTGGGAGATGGAGTCCAGGGCGGGGGCGGTCAGCTCTTCATCCAGGGAGTCCAGCAGACAGATGGTCTCAGCGGGGGACTGGGAGGGCCGGTAGGCCACTGGGGCAGCAGGGGAGGGGGTCGCACCAACTGAGGGGGTGGATCTCTGGACCCAACTACCCTCCTGGATCACCAAACAACATAGGAGATAGAAAGAGCAATCAATTAGTGTGATCTAAATCTATTCAAACAACAATGGTATTGAAATGACAAGCATGCACGTAATGCATCAGACTGCAAAACAACCTTAGGTTTAGACTTCGGAGTAGGAACCATCTTTTTCTTGGCTCTGGATAACAGTGAAATCAAAAGGAGAAATAGTGCATAATTAAGAACACCAGTGTTAACTTATTTTAAAAATCACTATATGTAAGTAAAGTATATCAAACTCACAGATTGCCAGTAAGGTGGCAATGAACCATGAGGCTCTCTTTGAATAGTATCCTGAGGAGGAGAGAAACGTGGAGAGATTTTTATTTATTTACCTTTATTTAACTAGGCAAGTCAGTCAAATTCTTATTTACAATGACGGCCTACCAGGGAACAGTGGGTTAACTGCCTCGTTCAGGGGCAGAACGACAGATTTTTACCTGGTCAGCTCATGGATTTAATCCAGCAACCTTTTGGTTACTGGCCCAAAGATCTATCCACTAGGCTACCTGCCACCCCATGTGGTGTGGGGAAATGCAAACTAGGTTAAATGGTCAAATTGTATACTTTTATGCAAACGCACACACTGACCTGCCCTGCATCCAGCCCTTGGGCCACAGTGGTTTCACCTCAGTCTCCATGAAGGCCTTGAGATAGTCCTCTGGAGACTGGGAGCTCTGGCCCTCCAGCTCATAGCAGCCCAGCTTCACCCTCACCAGGTTACACAGCAACATCCTACAGACCAACATGTTCCACCAACTATGCATTACAATTTCAGCTCCACTGTTGACGAATGATTCGTTCTTTTTGGACAACTCTTTTTACTGACTCGAGAGTCATGATTCGCTTTTCTGGGTGACTAGTTAATTTTAGTCATTCGTTTGACTTGCTGGCTGCATTTAATTCTAAAGCAGGATTAATACACACTCCTTCTGTCACTCCGGAGATGTGCTCTGACCAACAACTGTTCGTCATATGAGTGCAGGTAAAATAGATCATGCTGCAGGCAGCATAGAAAAGAAAAAAGACATGTTTAGAACTAATAAACGATTGCATGGTGCAAGAATGAATGCTATGATGGACACAGCTTCGTAGAACCAAAAGATACACAGCTTCTGCTCAACAAACTTGAATCATTGTGAACTGCAAACGATATTGTGCTATTCACCCTCACACCACTCAAGCAATGCATTCCGCCAAGAGTCGTTCACAATCGTGTCCTGTTGCGGCCACAACTAGACTGTTTCAAATGTACCAAGAAATAATCGTATTTGTATGCCTAGCAATCAACAAATATACATTTTTTAAAGCACCATTTTACAAGTCTGTCACAAACGACATCTCCAATAAGCCCCTTACGGTGAACGACCTATGAACGAGAGACTTGTAGAATTATGACTATTTCTAGTTTTTAGTTATCGTTCACCGGGGTCCTGCATGCTCTGGGCATTACTGACTCAAATGAACAAAATTAAGATGAAAGATTAATTCATTTGACTGAATGAGTCGAAAAGATCGGAGTCAGTAAAAAGAGCCGGACGTCCCATCACTACACTAAACCAAAACACCTGTATAACATAATTGTATGACGTTAAATTCACAAATGAGAGCTCACCTGAGCTTCTCATCCCAGACAAACTTCTTGCGAGGTCCCATCACTCTCTTCCCAGGCTTCTCCTCATCCTCCTCTTCTGACCCGTTCTTTTCCCCCTCTTCTGAATGCTGCCTGTAAATACAGAACCCAGAGAGAATATTGGACAAGGAGTGGAAAAATAGACAGCAAGGGACAAAAGGGGAGGTATGAGAGGAAATAAGAGGTGAACAGAATGCAGCAGAAGAAAGGAGAAGGTCTTACTTGGCCACTTTGGCGATGCAGTCCATGTTGTATCTGGCAATCTGCTCTGGCATCACGCTGCACACAGCCAGCTTCAGCTTCAGTAGCGGGGCACGCAGACGGTCATCCTGGATGACAGAAGATGGAAAAGGTTACAATCACGCACACCAGATGACACTCACGCCACACACTCCATTAACAAACTATCTACAATTAGATAGAAGACAACAGGCATATTATGTGCACACATAAAATGTCAATCATTTTAGTGCATACACACACACCTGGATATTAAGGCTGAGTTTCTTTAGGCGTTTGAGCAGAGCCTCCTTGTTGCAGGGCACAAAGGCCTCGAGATGGGAGTAGACTGAAGAGCGCACTGCTGCCGGCTGTTCCTGGACCTGCAACTCAATACTGACCAACACACAGAAGAAGAGGGTTAGACATTAAGACAAACACTGTCTAACACATGCAGAGAGATGGTCAGGGAAGGAAAGAGTGTTTGTACTGTTGTAAAGAGCTCAGAGCAGAGACTCACTCCAGTAGGATGTTGTTCATGTCCAGTGTGAAGAACTTTTTCCTGCCCTCTTGATCAAACTGATGAGAAGCCTGTTCGTTGGAGAATAATTCAATTTCAGAAATTCTCTAAAACAAACTATATTTTGCTCAAATGGACACTGAAATGTAATGCAAATCAATCAATCACCTGACGTTTCACTCCTCTAAGCCTCACATCGTCGTCTAAGCCTTTCTTTTTGACTCCCTTTGTTACAGTACCTCTCGCTCTTGGCCTCCTCTCCTCCCTGCCTCCACTACCTTTCTCTCCTCTTCCTGATATTCCCCTCTTGCCCTTTCCCTTCACTGTTCTGTCAGAGAGAGTTGGCACTTGTTTTCCCCTCATCATCTCCTTCAAAGAACATCACTGCTCTCTCATTGCCACAGCAACCTCTACTTCTCACTCCTACTTGTGCCCCTGAGAGAATGCATGTGTTACTCTGGTCTCTTTATGGAAGGAAATATCAAAATGGGGGGGGGATCAATGCACTCCATGTAATGTGCTTGAATGTTTTCAACGAGCAGTGAGGGCCTTTAGACCCTACAAATCAAATAAAGAAACTGACTTAAGACCTAAAATATCTGTAAATATGAAATATATCTGCAGCTGGATTTGATTGAAGATGTCAGTCACTTACCACTCTGAGGTCCTCAATGCGCTTACTGAGAGGGGCAGGCAGTCCATTAGGCAGAGGAGGAGGGGGCAGGAGACCTCCTTGTGCCCCCTGGACCCTACCCTGGACCCTACCCGGAGCACCGTTCTCCCCCTGCGCAGGGCTGGAGGGCTGAGGAGAGTCCAGCAGCCCAAAGTCCAAGTCGCCCATCATGTCCTGCAGCATGTCGTTGCTATTGGCTGAGCCCAGCAGTGACATCATGGCAGGGTCGTTGGCCAGGTCAGCCATACTGATGTCGTTGGGTTTAGGGTGGGCGTTGAGCAGGGCACGGTTGGCGTTGTGCTGGCTACGGGGCAGGCCAGGGTTCTTCTTGCGGTTCTCCTCCTTCTCCCGCGTGAAGCGGCGGAGCATGGCGGCCAGATTCAGAGAGTCCTTCATCAACTTCTTCCGCTTCTTCTTCTCTGGCCGGTGGACATTCAGGCCAGATGCTCTGGAAGATAACATAGGACCGTTGCGTTGCTACATGGAGCTTGTTACAAGCCATAGACATATAGCATAACTACGAAGCACACGGCTCAAGTCAAAGTCAGGCAATAAGTTCATACCTCATATGAGCTTATACATCAGTTAACTTCAGAAGTGGCACAACAGATGTAGAACATTGCTCACCCTTGCTTTGGCATCCTGATCTTCCTGGGCTTTTTCTCATCCATGTTACTGCCATCTTGCTTTTTCATTCGCTTCTTTATCACACACTCCTCACCATCTTTCAACTTCTAGACAGGAGGAACAAAAACTAAGCTTGTCACATGATATAGAAATAGCGTTTAACACTGAATCACATTTGTTCATATATTGAAAAGGTGTGTGTGTGTGTAACCCACCTTGAAGTCCTCTCCCTCTGACTCGGAGGCTGCTCTGAACTGCAGGGTGCCAGTGTTGATGTAGAACCCTCCCAGCTTAGTGTTGAGGGAGGCTGGCACCAGCTCATCATACTGAAGGGAAGAAAGTAGCTAAGGGATAATCAACAAGGGGCTATGTATTCTATGGAAAATAATAAACAACATGGAAGGTGTGTTCGACTACGCGCTAGTGGAGTGGAACTAACCTTCCATGGAGTTGCATTATTTTCCGAGTTGATTTTCCCTTTTATACCATGGCTATAATTTAACAAATGTACAGTTAGAAATTCATTCAACATCCACTGAAGTAGCTAGCAAGTTTACTAGATATAGTAGCTACAGTAGTTGCCTTGGTAACCAAACAAACAACTTGCTATTATGAAAATGAAATTCAACAATGCCAATAATGTTCTCAACTCAACTTATGCTTTCAAATGCAGCTCAAACATAGAACATGTAAGAATGAACTGTAGCTATTGAATTCTACCGTGCTGATATACCATGCATTATAGGGAAATAATGCCCGTCAAGCCAATCAGGAAAGACTATTCAACAATGCCATGGTATAACAAGTTACAAACAGCAGAGAAACTAATAAGCAAGTATGGGGGAGAGGAATGCAATGTGTTAATGAAAAATGATCTATGATACAAGAGATAGGGGTAAAATGCAAATATGTTAAAGCATATGTTGATGCTTGTTTACATGAGTCTGTTCACAAAGGAAGGATTCTGCAGTATATGAGCAGACAGAGGGTACATACAGCCTCAGAGTTATCAATGAATGGGTCAGTCTCATCGTAGCCAAAACCAATGTCGATGAGATCCTGCACCCTGTCCTTCCTCTTCTTTTTCCCTGTATTGGCCTGTGACTAGAGGAAACAAACAATTACAGTTGACTGGGTGAAAATATACAATGCAAATTAAACTAATTCAATCTATTTGATCGAGTGGGGCAAAAAAGTATTTCGTCAGCCACCAATTGTGCAAGTTCTCCCACTTAAAAAAGATGAGAGGCCTGTAAATTTTCATCATAGGTACACTTCAACTGTGAGACAAAATGAGAAAAAAAAATCCAGAAATTTGTTATGAATTTATTTGCAAATTATGGTGGAAAATAAGTACTTGGTCAATAACAAAAGTTTATCTCAATACTTTGTTATATACCCTTTGTTGGCAATGACAGAGGTCAAACGTTTTCTGTAAGTCTTCACAAGGTTTTCACACACTGTTGGTGGTATTTTGGCCCATTCCTCCATGCAGATCTCCTCTAGAGCAGTGATGTTTTGGGGCTGTTGCTTGGCAACATGGACTTTCAACTCCCTCCAAAGATTTTCTATGGGGTTGAGATCTGGAGACTGGCTAGGCCACTCCAGGACCTTGAAATGCTTCTTACGAAGCCACTCCTTCGTTGCCCCGGGCGGTGTGTTTGGGATCACTGTCATGCTGAAAGACCCAGCCACGTGTCATCTTCAATGCCCTTGCTGATGGAAGGAGGTTTTCACTCAAAATCTCATGATACATGGCCCCATTCATTCTTTCCTTTACACGGATCAGTCGTCCTGGTCCCTTTGCAGAAAAACAGCCCCAAAGCATGATGTTTCCATCCCCACGCTTCACAGTAGGTATGGTGTTCTTTGGAGGCAACTCAGCATTCTTTGTCCTCCAAACACAACGAGTTGAGTTTTTACCAAAAAGTTATATTTTGGTTTCATCTGACCATATGACATTTTCCCAATCTTCTTCTGGATCATCCAAATGCTCTCTAGCAAACTTCAGACGGGCCTGGACATGTACTGGCTTAAGCAGGGGGACACGTCTGGCACTGCAGGATTTGAGTCCCTGGCGGCGTAGTGTGTTACTGATGGTAGGCTTTGTTACTTTGGTCCCAGCTCTCTGCAGGTCATTCACTAGGTCCCCCAGTGTGGTTCTGGGATTTTTGCTCACCGTTCTTGTGATCATTTTGACCCCACGGGGTGAGATCTTGCGTGGAGCCCCAGATCGAGGGAGATTATCAGTGGTCTTGTATATCTTCCATTTCCTAATAATTGCTCCCACAGTTGATTTCTTCAAACCAAGCTGCTTACCTATTGCAGATTCAGTCTTCCCAGCCTGGTGCAGGTGTACAATTTTGTTTCTGGTGTCCTTTGACAGCTCTTTGGTCTTGGCTATAGTGGAGTTTGGAGTGTGACTGTTTGAGGTTGTGGACAGGTGTCTTTTATACTGATAACAAGTTCAAACAGGTGCCATTAATACAGGTAACGAGTGGAGGACAGAGGAGCCTCTTAAAGAAGAAGTTACAGGTCTGTGAGAGCCAGAAATCTAGCTTGTTTGTAGGTGACCAAATACTTATTTTCCACCATAATTTGCAAATAAATTCATGAAAAATCCTACAATGTGATTTTCTGAATTTTTTTCTGATTTTGCCTGTCATAGTTTAAGTGTACCTATGATGAAAATTACAGTCCTCTCTCATATTTTTAAGTGGGAGAACTTGCACAATTGGTGGTTGACTAAATACTTTTTTGCCCCACTGTATGTGTAGACCTATTTGTTTCCACCACAGAGTAAAGGGACCTACATATTTGCTCTCAAATTTCTTGGCAAGTGCCTCTATTTCTCTTCTCTCCTTCTCGTCATCTGCAAAGGGGTCGTTGGGGTCCAGGGCTGGCGTCAGGCCTTTAGGAGGTCCTGGAGCAGGAGACTTCTTCACCTTCAAGAGACAATCAGGCATGTCAGGAAATGATAGTAGGTAAAATGGGTTCAACTGTGGATTCTTAGTAGCTTAAAATGTCATCTTAAAAGTTGTACCTCCAGCAAGATGGGAAATAGATGTGTCTTTACCATATTATATGATGTATATAACGGTAATATAAACATTCATATGAAAATTAGAAAAACGTTATAGCCTACATGAAGTTGGCATGCTTACATCATATCTAAGAATACTGTCGCTACAGTTGGCCAACATCGCTCTTGTTGACAACAGCACCATAGCCTCGAGTGCATACACTTCAAGCTGCCTACGCGTTCACCGGCCCAGCCTGTTGTGTTATCACTTGTAGCCTTGACTGATTTCACGTCTTTACCTGAGAAGATTGAACAAGTTCACTGTAGTTGAATTCAGCAGATCCCCGTTCGCTGGGTTCGGGCAAGGAGAGGTTCAAGCGCACTGTTACACGTTTTGTTTCCGCTGAATCCCCGTCACCGGATTTCACGACACCGAATGGACTAGCACCAGTACCACCTCCTGGCCTGGTTGCTGCACTTCCACCCCCTCCATCTTCCCCCAAACTGATTTCGGCCTCATCTTCCCGGCGGCGTTTCTTGGATTCCGAAAGCGGTGCATTGTTGTTAAAAGAAGAGATTGTGACAAACGGTACTTTTCTCGGTTCGGCCATTTGATGCTGACCGTCACAGAGTGCCTCGGTACGAACACACAAGGGAGGACGAGACTTCACTGAACTAACGTTACTGTAGCTTGCTATCTAAAATTGGGAATGTTCGACAACTAACGTTAGTTTACCATCTAGCTATATCAGGTAATAAAATGCCGTAAACCACACAGTGGTATGTTCTGCACCTCCCAGGTTAGCTCCGGGGCCTTTGAATCACGAGGAAGAGTAGTTTTAGTTGTTTCCATTAAATTGTTCGGTAGTTACCGCAAGGAGGCATCTGAAGTAGCCATCTTGACCATTATTATCATTATTCAGTGAGAGTAGTAACTGGGCGTGCGTATGAAAAACGGAAACAGAACAGTCAGGGAGCAGTCTTTGACCAATCATAGGGCGAGAACGCCCTTCAAGAACCGCCCATTTTGCATACATGCGCGAATATGGAGAATCGATTGTTCCCCGACTCTGGCACGCGGGATGTTTAGACAGGTTCCTTGAACACTTTTATCTGGACTGAACGCACCGGAACACAGGACTACCGTTCATTAGAAAATATGCATTGAAACCAACAAATTCTAATGTTTTATATTTCTGTATGCATGATAAAGGACTGGTCTTTTTTTCTTCATAAAACGTTATGTCAAGGCCAGAGATAGTAAAAGCACAGGTGTGGTATAAGATTTAAATATTTATTCACATAGGAAAGTATGTACAGAATAAATGTGCATAAAAACGACACCAATACAATGTATTAGCAAAATAACAAACAGGAAAGAGATGAATAATGAACAAACTGGCACTTATGGTGAATTTTTGCATTTGACTGTCAGTTTGCCCAAAGGACCCTTTTCTTCATATAGGCTATGCATTCTTATGTAAGGAATCATAACATCACAGAGAAACCCTGTTGTCCTTGGCCCATTTCTTCAGAATCCTGATGATGTATTCCACCTGAGGATTCCCAGTGTTCCTCAGCAAGGGCAGCACTTCCCTCAAAGCCTCCCTGAAAAATACACACAATTGAGCACATTATGGTAACATAAAAATTCACACTGTTAGACTTCAACAATGCAACATACAGTCCATCATGTCAAAAGAAATGTGTTAGGTCACTGAGCGGAGGAACAGATTATTTCAACGCTGTACAAAGTGGTGACATTCATGATCCTACATCAATCCAATAGATTGTTAAGGTAGACATGGTACCTACCTGGGTTCTCTGCTTGCCAAAATTAGCTGAAAGATACCCACACAGGCTCCCCTTTTGCCCTCCCAGTACTCAGGGTTGGGGTCCAATCTCTCCAAGATATCAAATGCCTTTGCTGAGTAGTAGAACTGGCCCATCTGTAGATGAGAGAGAGAAGAGTTACACATGGTGCAAATCAGTGGTGTAAAGTACTTAAGTAAAATGACTACTTAAGTAGTTTTTTTGGGTATCTGTACTTTCTATTTATATTTGACTACTTTTACTTTACTACATTCCTATAGAAAAGTATGTACTTTTTACTCCATACATTTTCTCTGACACCTAAAAGTACTCGTTACATTTTGAATTAATTTACTTATCAAGAGAACATCCCTGGTCATGCCTACTGCCTCTGATCTGGTGGACTCAATAAACACATACTTAGTTTGTAAATTATGTCTGAATGTTGGTGTGCCCCTGGCTATCTGTAAATTAAAAAAATCTTGAAAAAGTGTCCGTCTGCTTTGCTTAATATAAGGAATTTGAAATTCTTTATACTTGTACTTTTACTTTTGATACGCAAGTCTTTTTTTTTTTGAAATTACATTTACTTTTAATACTTAAGTATATTTAAAACCAAATACTTCTAGACTTTTACTCAAGTAGTATTTTACTGGGTATTTTACTCACTTTTACTTGAGTCATTTTCTATGAAGGCATCTTTACTTTTACTCAAGTATGACAATTGTGTACTTTTTCCACCACTGGCGCAAGTGCTCTCAGAATGAAATAACTTCTGTCCTGATGGGGAAACTAAACATTTAGGAAGTTGAGTGATTTTGAAATTAATAAAGGAGAGTAACCTTGTAGCAATCGTTGGCAATGAGCTGCAGGAGGCTGAAGGACTCTGCTGAGGTCTCCATCTTCATGTAGAGCTCCCAGGCCAGACGGGCCTTCTGGTTCA
Source organism: Oncorhynchus tshawytscha (assembly GCF_018296145.1). Taxonomy (NCBI): domain Eukaryota; kingdom Metazoa; phylum Chordata; class Actinopteri; order Salmoniformes; family Salmonidae; genus Oncorhynchus; species Oncorhynchus tshawytscha. The sequence continues at coordinate 17,031,350 of NC_056448.1, read as the reverse complement.
TAATGTCTAAATAGGACAACAGGTTTCATTGACAACAATAGAACAACCACACAGTGTTATACCAGCAAATGTTTACATCGTTTAATGAGAAGGAGAACATACAGCAGCGTGCCAGCCAGCTCAGGTACACATAGTCACTCTTGTTCTTGTCATTTTGAATCAACAGGAAGATCTGGGAGACAAAGAGAAAGCACACACTTTTAACAGACAATAAAACATACATTTGTATCAGTGAAAGAGTTTTAAAAATGACATCATAATAACCCCAAAAGTACATGTCAAGGTTTTACCTCTTCTGCCTCCCTGTAGTTGCCAACAGCAGCTTTGGCCTGTGCATAGTTGAAGTTGAAGGCGTCATCATTGTAGAAGTAACTCTGTGAGCAATGAGTTCAGAGTATTTAGAATCCATCGAAGAATGATAATTATAGAACATCAATATTCTATGTGGACACAAATATGTGTCATGGTATTACGCTGTGCTTACCTTGACAGAATTGAGGTAGATGAGCACATCTTCAAACTGCCTGAGCAGAAAGAAACAAGAAGCCATGCACTGTCTGCCAGGGATGGTGTCTAAGACACAGGGAAAGGAATTGTTAAAGTAAGCACCAGTGTAAAAACGTATTTACCATTGAATTAGTGCAGAACAAAAATGTTACTCTAGTCAGTATTTTAAATATCTGGAGGAGCACTCACCACATTCGCTAGCTGAGCCACCAACCAGCTGGAAAAACTGCTGAGCAATCTTCAGATGATCTCTCTGTAATGTAAAAATAACATAATATCACACAAACAAAATCAGGTGGGTATCAAGGCAGAACTATAGATATACTGTACATGAATCTATAGTTATATATACACTGAACAAAAAATATAAAACACAACAACTTCAAAGATTTTACTGCGTAACAGTTCATCAGTCAATTGAAATAAATACAGATATGCATGTGTCACAGGTACCTTCAAAAAAGGTTGGGGCATGGATCAGAAAACCAGTCATTATCTGGTGTGACCACTATTTGCCTCATGCAGCTCAACACCAACACATCTCGTTCAAATCAAATCAAATTTTATTTGTCACATACACATGGTTAGCAGATGTTAATGCGAGTGTAGCGAAATGCTTGTGCTTCTAGTTCCGACAATGCAGTAATAATCCAACAAGTAATCTAACTAACAATTCCAACAAAAAAAAACCTACTGTCTTATACACAGTGTAAGGGGATAAAGAATATGTACATAAAGATATATGAATGAGTGATGGTACAGAGCAGCTTAGGCAAGATACAGTAGATGGTATTGAGTACAGTATATACATATGAGATGAGTATCTAAACAAAGTGGCATAGTTAAAGTGGCTAGTGATACATGTATTACATAAAGATGCAGTAGATGATATAGAGTACAGTATATACGTATACATATGAGATGAATAATGTAGGGTATGTAAACATTATATTAGGTAGCATTGTTTAAAGTGGCTAGTGATATATTTTACATCATTTCCCATCAATTCCCATTATTAAAGTGGCTGGAGTTGAGTCAGTGTGTTGGCAGCAGCCACTCAATGTTAGTGGTGGCTGTTTAACAGTCTGATGGCCTTGAGATAGAAGCTGTTTTTCAGTCTCTCGGTCCCAGCTTTGATGCACCTGTACTGACCTCGCCTTCTGGATGATAGCGGGGTGAACAGGCAGTGGCTCGGGTGGTTGTTGTCCTTGATGATCTTTATGGCCTTCCTGTAACATCGGGTGGTGTAGGTGTCCTGGAGGGCAGGTAGTTTGCCCCGGTGATGCGTTGTGCAGACCTCACTACCCTCTGGAGAGCCTTACGGTTGTGGGCGGAGCAGTTGCCGTACCAGGCGGTGATACAGCCCGCCAGGATGCTCTCAATTGTGCATCTGTAGAAGTTTGTGAGTGCTTTTGGTGACAAGCCGAATTTCTTCAGCCTCCTGAGGTTGAAGAGGCGCTGCTGCGCCTTCTTCACGATGCTGTCTGTGTGAGTGGACCAATTCAGTTTGTCTGTGATGTGTATGCCGAGGAACTTAAAACTTACTACCCTACTTACTACCCTACCCTACCCACTACTTACTTCCATCGATGTGGATAGGGGGGTGTTCCCTCTGCTGTTTCCTGAAGTCCACAATCATCTCCTTAGTTTTGTTGACGTTGAGTGTGAGGTTATTTTCCTGACACCACACTCCGAGGGCCCTCACCTCCTCCCTGTAGGCAGTCTCGTCGTTGTTGGTAATCAAGCCTACCACTGTTGTGTCGTCCGCAAACTTGATGATTGAGTTGAAGGCGTGCGTGGCCACGCAGTCGTGGGTGAACAGGGAGTACAGGAGAGGGCTCAGAACGCACCCTTGTGGGGCCCCAGTGTTGAGGATCAGCGGGGTGGAGATGTTGTTGCCTACCCTCACCACCTGGGGGCGGCCCGTCAGGAAGTCCAGTACCCAGTTGCACAGGGCGGGGTCGAGACCCAGGGTCTCGAGCTTGATGACGAGCTTGGAGGGTACTATGGTGTTGAATGCCGAGCTGTAGTCGATGAACAGCATTCTCACATAGGTATTCCTCTTGTCCAGATGGGTTAGGGCAGTGTACAGTGTGGTTGAGATTGCATCGTCTGTGGACCTATTTGGGCAGTAAGCAAATTGGAGTGGGTCTAGGGTGTCAGGTAGGGTGGAGGTGATATGGTCCTTGACTAGTCTCTCAAAGCACTTCATGATGACGGAAGTGAGTGCTACGGGGCGGTAGTCGTTTAGCTCAGTTACCTTAGCTTTCTTGGGAACAGGAACAATAGTGGCCCTCTTGAAGCATGTGGGAACAGCAGACTGGTATAGGGATTGATTGAATATGTCCGTGAACACACCGGCCAGCTGGTCTGCGCATGCTCTGAGGGCGCGGCTGGGGATGCCGTCTGGGCCTGCAGCCTTGCGAGGGTTAACACGTTTAAATGTTTTACTCACCTCGGCTGCAGTGAAGGAGAGTCCGCATGTTTTCGTTGCAGGCCGTGTCAGTGGCACTGTATTGTCCTCAAAGCGGGCAAAAAAGTTATTTAGTCTGCCTGGGAGCAAGACATCCTGGTCCGTGACTGGGCTGGTTTTCTTCTTGTAGTCCGTGATTGACTGTAGACCCTGCCACATACCTCTTGCGTCTGAGCCGTTGAATTGAGATTCTACTTTGTCTCTATACTGACGCATAGCTTGTTTGATAGCCTTGCGGAGGGAATAGCTGCACTGTTTGTATTCGGTCATGTTACCAGTCACCTTGCCCTGATTAAAAGCAGTGGTTCGCGCTTTCAGTTTCATGCGAATGCTGCCATCAATCCACGGTTTCTGGTTAGGGAATGTTTTAATCGTTGCTATGGGAACGACATCTTCAACGCACGTTCTAATGAACTCGCACACCGAATCAGCGTATTCGTCAATGTTGTTATCTGACACAATACGAAACATATCCCAGTCCACGTGATGGAAGCAGTCTTGGAGTGTGGAATCAGCTTGGTCGGACCAGCGTTGGACAGATCTCAGGGTGGGAGCTTCTTGTTTTAGTTTCTGTCTGTAGGCAGGGATCAGCAAAATGGAGTCGTGGTCAGCTTTTCCGAAAGGAGGGCGGGGCAGGGCCTTATATGCGTCGCGGAAGTTAGAGTGACAATGATCCAAGGTTTTTTCAGCCCTAGTTGCGCAATCGATATGCTGATACAATTTAGGGAGTCTTGTTTTCAGATTAGCCTTGTTAAAATCCCCAGCTACAATGAATGCAGCCTCAGGATGTAGAGATTCCAGTTTGCAAAGAGTCAAATAAAGTTCGTTCAGAGCCATCGATGTGTCTGCTTGGGGGGGAATATATACGGCTGTGATTATAATCAAAGAGAATTCTCTTGGTAGATAATGCGGTCGACATTTGATTGTGAGGAATTCTAAATCAGGTGAACAGAAGGATTTGACGTCCTGTATATTTCTGTGATCATACCACGATCACACCATGTGATTTTCGCATAGAGTTGATCAGGCTGTTGATTGTGGCCTGTGGAATGTTATCTCACTCATCTTCAATGGCTGTGTGAAGTTGCTGGATATTGGTGGGAACTGGAACATGCTGCCGTACACATCAACCCAGAGCATCCCAAACATGCTCAATGGGTGACATGTCTGGTGACTATGCAGGCCATGGAAGAACTGGGATATTTTCAGCTTCTAGGGATTGTGCACAGATACTTGCGACATGGGGCCGAGCATTATCACGCTGAAACATGAAGTGATGGCAGCTGATGAATGGTACAACAATGGGCCTCAGGATCTCGTCACGTTATCTCTGTGCATTCAAATGACCATCAATAATATGCAATTGTGTTCGTCGTCCGTAGCTTATGCCTGTCCTTACCATAACCCCACCGCCACCATGGGGCACTCTGTTCACAACGTTGACATCAGCAAACAATTCGCCCTCATAACACCGTACACGTGGTCTGCAGATGTGAGGTCAGTTGGACATACTGGCAAATTCTCTAAAAAAAGTTTGGCGGTGGATTATGATAGAGAAATAAACATTCAATTCTCTGGCAACAACTGCAGTCAACATGCCAATTTCACGCTCTCTCAAAACTTGAGAAATCTGTGGCATTGTGTTGTGTGACAAAACTGCACATATTAGAGTGGCCTTTTATTGTCCCCAGCCCAAAGTGCACCTGTGTCATTGAGCATGCTGTTTAAATTAATCAGCTTCTTGATATGCAACACCTGTCAGGTAGATGGATTATCTTGGCAAAGGAGAAATGTTCACTAAGATGTAAACACATCAGTTGCACAGACAGTTGCTATGTTTTGCATTATGAACAACTTTGAGCTGAGCTGAATGGACTTCATAGGTTTATACTATAGGGCAGGTTCAATGAGTTAGCCAGCTGACTAAGTAGTCTTATATAACTTGTTATAACTTGCACAGAAAGCTCATGAAACAAGGGAACAACACTTTACATGTTGTGCTTATATTTTTGTTCAGTGTAGTATCTAAATGTATCTCTGGTACTCACCGACCCCATCTCCTGTCCGAGTGCAGCATTCACAACCCCCTTCAAGATGTACTCCTGAAAAAAAGGCAGGGAGAGGTTACAGCACATATGCACTTACCATACACCACAATCCATTGAGTTTATGGCTGCACTAACCCTGGCAAAGAGAGGAGGAGGATAGGGAAAGAGGGGGAGATGGCGAGAGAGCTGGCTGCACACACCCACTTACTGTACGCTGATGTACATTAAGACTAACACTGCCCTGAACCTGAGAGAGAGAGAGAGAGAGAGAAAGGGGAGGTTAATACACAAACGCCTACCACAAATGTCTACCCTGCAAACGCAGAACTACACCGCAAACTACACTATCCTTGTTGAAGGAAGAAGAGGAAAAGGGAGAGCAGGGAAGAGAGGGTAAGATTACTGGACCCTAAAATAGCTGAGGGACAGGAGACTAATGATAGGCGGGATGAAAAAATAAGGGAGGGAGTGAAATCTGGAAATGGTGAATGGAAATAGAGGAATGAACCTGTGGTGTGGTGGGTTCTAAGTCTTTGATGAGCTGGTAGGACTCCTGGACATCATCTGAGAGAGATAGAAAAATAAAATTACTATCCATATATTAACAGTAAAAAAAAACACACTTAGTTATCAATCAGTTATCATTACATTGGCTAGTCAGTAATAAAAGTGGCAGCCCACCTTGTCTGAGGTAGTAGATGACCAGATTGAGACGAGCCTCAGTAATGACATCAATCAGTGCAGGCAGCACTTGCAGGGCCCCCTCCCCACTACGAAACACCACCTGAACACCAGAGAAAGAATCAAAAAGGGTAATTTGCTTGCATGCTGCTACACACGTGAGTTGCAAAACTGCTATGTTCCCTAGACTGATAACTCCCTAGACTGTTCCCTAGACTCATGACTCTCACCAGGTTGTGTCGGATTAACTCCTTGGCAAACTCAAAGGAGCTGGAGGAGATATCTATCAGGTTTTCCAGCTCAGTCTGAGAGAAGGAAAATGTGATTTTAGTTGTTTAATACTACAATGTTGTACACTTCGGAGTCACTGACTGAAGCCTTAAAAACATTAACAAAGCAACATTCAGACAAACAAGGTTTAATTTTGAGAATGATTTGCTCAGGACTCTCTTGTCAAGTTGCGTTACCTCTGCTGCTTTTCCGTTGTAGAGCCTGAAGTGGTTGCAGGCCTTGAGGTTGAGAGCGATGGTGGAGTCTGGGACGCTCTGCAGGTAAACAGCCAGCACCTCCTGGGACACATCGTAGTAGTCCAGCTTGTAGTAGCACAGAGCCACATACACATTCAGGGCCAGGAAGTCTCTGCAGCAGACACAATATGAACAGAGCATGAGCTCCGCCGACTCACAGTAGGTACAATGAATCGCTCTTTCCCACCCTCTCACCTGCATAAGCAGTCACTAGCCTCCTCTCCAGTCTCCGTTATCTTCTCTCTGTCTCAACACAGGGAAACTATCACTCTCCCTCCCTATCTAACTCCCCCTCTCCTCATCTCATAGTCTGTGCCGCTACTCCTACTACTATGTATCAGGATTACATTTGGAGTGTTTCCCGGTGTCTCTGTCACTCTGTGGTGCATTCTGTTGCCTGTCACCTGTTCTGCAGCAGGATGCGTTTGTAGATGTCGATGGCCTCCTGGTAGTGGGAGCGCATGTAGTGGATGGAGGCCAGGCTGAGCTGGTCCTCTGTCACATCCTCCAACTCCTGGTGGAAACCCATCAGCTGCTTCTCATCATTGAACTGGGAAAAAAAAGAAATAGACCAGAAATAAGGGCATAATAGAACTAATTCTGTTATATAAGTTGTTTGGTACCATAGCACTGAATGAATGAGCTAGAGGTAAGGGTGAAAGCTGACCTTGTGAGCCAAATGGAACAGTACTCGATTCTGCAGCTGGCATTTAGGGGCTGAAAGAGGAAGCACGTAAGGTCACCTTTTGTAATAAAGCAACAAAATGTGAGAATGGGGAACAGGGTGGATGAGGTACCCTTGCGTGAAGCCTCCTCTGCTTCTTTGTAAAGCCCCAGGAAGAAGAGAGTACAGGCCAGGTAGACCCACACATCCGGGCGGCAGTCTGGTTTGTCTGTCAGGGCCTTGTATTCCTGAAGAAGGAATAGACACATAGGTATTAGTTCATGTCTCACACAATCAAAAACAGGAAAATACTTTCACACATCCAAACCAACGTTACTGAATTCAATAAAGGTTTTCAAACCTGCATGGCTCTCTTGTAGTCACCAAGGTGGAAAGCACAGTAGGCCAACCACAGGTCTGCATCCTCCCCTCGCTCGCCAACATTGCGCTGAAACTGAGCAAATTGAACCATATTGATAGGATGAGCATCATATTTCGCAGACAGTAATGTAAGCCCTGCATTGTTCAAAGATATAACAGCGCTATAAACCTATATGTCACACTTCAGAAGGCATGCAGCCAGGATGGCATTTACCTCCAACAATGTAATGGCCCCCAGATAGTCTCTTTGAACTAGGAAGTCCTCCACAAGCGGTGGCTTTTTTTCTTTTGTCTTCTTATTTACTGGGATCTCCCCACCAACAGCTGCTGGCTTTACTCTGGACAGAATCTGAGAGAATGAATATGAAAATTATATAGAACTCCACAGCCGGTGCTGTCCACAACAGAGCCAGCCATAATTACTAAGGGCCCATCCAACTAGTTACTTGTCTCAAACCGGTGGCTGGGTTGCAACCTGGTCTCAAAGCATTTCGTATTATTCTCTATGTAAATCCCTGACACTCCCATTTATTATGAAATGTTATGTTTCGTATGAAATGTATTAATTTAAGGTTGTCCATCACCCATTTCGTATGAAATGTTACGAATTTGCTAAACATACACTATGTAACCATACAACCTAAGTAACCATACCAAACATATTATACTAATTTCAGTATCCCGGATTTAAGTGTACTGTTACGCTTGTTACGGTTTAGTCTATGAGACCAGGCTGGCGTGCTAGGTAACGTTAGATTTCTGCAACAACAACAAAAAATATAATCATCCATCACGGAAATGTTTACGGACTTCTTCGTGTGGTAGCTAACCTAACGTCAATGCTAAATTGCATAGACTACTAAGCAAAGGTTCAATAGCTAGCTAACAGTACGTTCATGTTAGCGAACGTTACGTTAGCGTAGCTGCATTCAGTAAAGCAAACACTTACCATGGCCAGTGGAGCAGTAACAGCGCTCAGATAATCAGACAAGATACATGTTTTTCTAATCAAGAAATATGTGCTAACCCAGCTAGCTAGTGTAACAGATAGCTGTTGACAAGCATGGAAGCTCTTGTCGCCAAGCAACGTCTACACCAGTCTTTGCCCCTCCCTAGCATACTGGTTCATCACTGTGTTAAGAGCTGGAGTTGTAGAAAGTGAATTATAGACGCATGGCGAGTATGCCAAAAAACATTAAGGTTTTATACTGCTAACACTATTACACACGCTTGTCTTATAAATGGACATAAAGTCTCACATCCATTCATCATCACAGCAGATGAGGAGTAGCAGATTCCTCAGTGGTTGAAAATTGTACCACTTCTCCCAATATGATGTAACAGGGTTATTCTGCAGCTACGGGCACTATGTCCTCGGGGTAATTTTGGGGGATTTTATTAATACATGTGTTTAAAAAAATCTGGGGTGATTGTAGTGTGAACTTAACATATAAAGAATAAAAACATCTCTATCAAGTATTTTAGCTACTTTTCAGATGCATTTTATACCTACATTTCACTATTTTACCCTTGTCCCTGACCCATACTTTTGTGCTTCTACTATGTTTTTCTATGAGAAAACACGAATAATTACATATTATAAACTGGGTGGGTCAAGCCCTGAATGCTGATTGGCTGACAGCAGTGGTATATAAGACCCTATACCACAGGTATGACAAAACCTTCATTTTTACTGCTCTAATTACGTTGGTAATCAGTTTATAATAGCAATAAGGTACCTCAGGGGTTTGTGGTATATGGCCAATATACCACAGCTAAGGGCTGTGTCCAGGCACTCCAAGATGCAATGTCCTAAGAACAGCCCTTAGCCGTGGTATATTGGCCATATACCACATCCCCCATGCCTTATTGCTTAATTATGTAATGTTATCTTGTAGAGAGAGTCAATTAAATAAAATCTATATAAATATTTATTGTGAGTATGCCCTTTATATTATACACAAAATCAGTGGTTTAAAGTACTTGAGGAAAAATACTTCCAAGTGCTACTTAAGTAATTTTTGGGGGTATCTGTACTTCACTATTTATATTTTTGACAACTTTTAATTTTACTTCACTAAAGAAAACAATGTACTTTTTACTACATACATTTTCCCTGACACCCAAAAGTACTCGTTACATTGCGAATGCTTAGCAGGAAATTAAAATGGTCCAATTCACAAATTTATCAAGAGAACATCCCTGGTCATCCCTACTGCCTCTGATCTGGCACTCACTTAACACAAATGCTTAGTTTTTAAATGATGTCTTAGTGTTGGAGTTGTACTTTTTACTTGAGTCATATTACTATGAGTCATTTAAAAAAAAAACTTTTACTCAAGTATAATAATTGGGTACTTTTTCCACCACTGCACAAAATACACCTGTCCTTTGGTAGTGGTGCCATTTCCGCCACTGAGGGCAAACTTCCTCATAAATAAAGTTTGGCCAAGAGAATGTTAATTTAGTCACCATGGAAGCATATTGAAACACTGAAGCATATGGCTGCAGTGGACAGTTGTTCCAGGTGTGCTGTCCAGAAGTTGAAGAAAACTCAAGGTAAATATTGCTGGTGTAGAGAATATTTTGTATTATCAGTCATTTCCAAACAGGCCATAATTTATTTAATTTGTGGTAGAATTTGTATTTTTTTGTATTTATTTTGTGCTTAGTGTAAACTATATGCTAGATAATACTAGCCAAAGCATGCTAAGCAGTCTGTCATTTTTCTCCAAAAACTTTAGAAGTGTCATTTCCATCCCAGTCATTTCCATCACAAACTTACAATGGCTTGCGAAAGTATTCACCCACCTTGGCATTTTTCCTATTTTGTTGCCTTACAACCTGGAATTAAAAACAATTTTTCAGGGGTTTGTATCATTTGATTTACACAACATGTCTACCACTTTGAAGATGCAAAATATCTTTTTGTGAAACAAACAAGAAATAAGACAAAAACAGAAAACTTGAGCCTGCATCACTATTCACCCTCCCCCCAAAGTCAATACTTTGTAGAGACCACCTTTTGCAGAAATTACAGCTGCAAGTCACTTGGGGTGTCTCAATAAGCTTGGCACATCTAGCCACTGGGATTGATGCCCATTCTTCAAGGCAAAACAGGTCCAGCTCTTTCAAGTTGGATGGGTTCCGCTGGTGTACAGCTATCTTTAAATCATACCATAGATTCTCAATTGGATTGAGGTCTGGGCTTTGACTTGGCCATTCCAAGACATTTCAATGTTTCACCTTAAACCACTTGAGTGTTGCTTTAGCAGTATGCTTAGGGTCATTGTTCTGCTGGAACAGGTTTCCCCTCAAGAATTTCCCTGTATTTAGCACCATCCATCATTCCTTCAATTCTGACCAGTTTCCCAGTCCCTGCCGATGAAAAATATCCCCACAGCATGATACTACCACCACGCTTCACTGTGGTGATGGTGTTCTCGGGGTAATGAGAGGTGTTGGGTTTGCGCCAGACATAGCGTTTCCTTGATTGCCAAAAAGCTCAATTTTAGTATCTTCCATATGTTTGTGGAGTTTCCCCACATGCCTTTTGGCAAACACCAAACATGTTTGCTTATTTTTCTTAAGCAATGTCTTTACTGGCCACTCATCCGTAAATCCTAGTTCTGTGGAGCGTACGGCTTAAAGTTGTCCTATGGTCAGATACTCCAATCTCCTCTGTGGAGCTTTGCAGCTCCTTTAGGGTTATCTTTAGTCTCTTTGTTGCCTCTGATTAATACCCTTCTTGCCTGGTCTGTGAGTTTTGGTGGTCTCTTGGCAGGTTTGTGGTGCCATATTCTTTCCATTTAAAAAAAATTGATTTAATGGTGCTCCATGGGATGTTGAAAGTTCTGGATATTTTTTTTTAACCCAACCATGATGTGTACTTATCCACAACTTTGTCCCTTAGCTGTTTGCAGAGCTCCTTGGTCTTCATGGTGCCCCTTAGTGGTTTTGCAGACTCATAGATAAAGCCCACCTGTGTGCAATCTAACTAATTATTTGACTTCTGAAGGTAATTGGTTGCACCAGATCTTATTTTGGGGCCGCATAGCAAAGGGGGTGAATACATATGCACGCACAAATTCACTTTTATATATATATTTTAATACTTTCATTTAAAAAAAAAATTTGACTATTTGGTTTATGTCCATTACATGAAATCCAAATAAAAATCCATTTAAATTACAGGTTATAATGTAACCATTTAGGAAAAAACACCAAGGGGGATGAATACTTTAAGGCACTGTAACTGGTGGAAATGACCAAACATGTTAGTTTAATTTTTTACTTTAGGCTTTAAATCATGTTTCAAATTAATTTAATCTAGAAAATGCTCCAAGGTGTGCAAAAGTCAAAAACTTGTAATCCTTTGTTTTTAGGAAGATGCCACATGAAACACAGCCATAGAAACAAAATTAAAAGATCCTATACAATACCAGGAACATCTGCAAAAATTCAGGGAGATGCTGAAAGAAAAGGGAAATCAGAGCTTAAAACAAAGCGGCAAGAGAACGCAATGGAAATGCAACCAACAGAACAGCAGATGTTCAAGACAAGTTGCAATGGAGACCTACCTATAAGGCAACAACACCTTAGTCACCAGATGACTTGCAGCTAGAGGGCAATATACATGCCCCATACTTACCTGCCCCTGATGCACACCCTGATACCTCTTCCTTATAGTCTGCAACAGGAATGAGAAGTCAAATACTTGCTAGAAGGAAAAGTTTGGAAGCGGTCACTCAGATTTTGAAAGACAAATGTCAAACTTGATAAAGCTTTACAGAAAGCTGAGAAATAAAAAAAATTAGTTATGATCAACTGGATCAAGAAAATAGAGACAAGAACCCCAAAGACAAAACTGCAAATATGGGAACTCTGAAGAACTTGAAGTATTGTTTCAAAATACCATTATTGCAGAGTTAAAGCAAAAGTACCAAGACATGAAGTGCCAAGGGCAAACAAGTGGCTTCAAAAATGCTCAGAGGCAACATCCTGATAAAGTATGGCCTGGTCAAAGCCGCAAACAGAGAATTTGGATTTTCAGCAAAAGCAATGAGGGCAAATGAACAGGCCAACAAGTCTTCAATACTCCAGGAAAAAGCAATGTAACAGAATTAGAACAGCCACAGAAGAGAAAATCACTGGATTCTGTGAACGGGACAACAGTAGAGCAACATGGAAAGAGGAAGGCAAACCAGCAGAAGTGCTTCTTGAACGGCACAATTCAGAACCTTCCCTTTTAAGAGGGAATATTCAGAGATTAAGATGTCCTATGAATTCTGCAAAATACTTCCTTTTGAGTTGTCACGTCAACAGTCCATGATAGGGACACATGCCTCTGGAAAAACCCACACTGACCTCCAGTTCATGGTGAAAAACTACAATAGTGATCCGCTGCAGCTTGTTTTTGTACTGTGAGAACCTGAAGAGTGCATGTACAGAGTGCTCCCTTTGCCAACCAAAAGAGCTTAAAACATATGCATTTGATGCTGGTGAGAAGACATGGTGGTTCAAGTGGAAAAACAAAGCTGGAGAGAAAAAAAGAGAAAAGGGAAACATGGAGGTCCCTGTACATTTGACAGTAAAATGGCACACAGACTACTGGAGGACTTCTCCAAAGGATTGAAAAGAGAAGTTGGGGTAACACGTGTACAACATTTGACACCAATACTCCAGAGAATGTAAAGACAAAACTGCAGAAAGAGTTGGTGCATATTGACTTAGTGGAGAACTACCTGTGTAATTTCAATGAAATCCAGGCAATTCACATCGGTGATTCTGCGTCACCCTCTGTAATCTAAGCCCATCTTTCAAAAACACTGGCCTACTTAATTGAGCACTCTGGCTACTTTTGTCTTATGTTTAACGGTTGATTTTTAAAAATTGTATATACGTCATCTCCACCTCACCCATATGATGTACATAGAGTACGATTTGTTTTAGATCGGGAAATCAAAGTTAAAATGTTTGGCAGAAATATCTTATTTTTCATTTATGTTTTCAGCTATCACAAGGTCATACATTCAGGCATCATGTGGATTTATGAAAACCTTAAAAACCACTTAATACATATAAGTTCATGTACAGATGTGTTTACAATTATATTATTTAATTTGCAACTAAAATGGATGTCTAATTACATGATGGAAATTACATTTGTCTACAGCTGTCTGAGAAAAAGATACATTCCTGAATAGTACAATCACAGCCATTATGAGATATTATTTCTAGACAAATCATAGACAACTGGTAAAATGGTGTTTCAGTAAGTTTTAATTTCTGAAAGCTTCAAGGCAGAATAACCCAACAGTTTAATTAAAGAGCTGTACCCCTTTTGTCAGCATTAAGAGGGCTCAACATAAGGCAACAGTCTAATTAAATGTTAGTAAGTTCTTTCAATGTGAAATGTAAGCATAACAGTTGTGTTAATATTCATGTATTGCCGTTGTCACTTGCCTACTACACTGTAGTGTTTAAATTGTCAGGGGCCAGTTTGTACAACAAAAAAGCAACTTATTGTACTGTTAAACATCAGGCCACTATTACTTAGGACCAAGCAGCAGTCTCCCCACCCCATTCAGAGGCCTGGACAGTAGGGGCAGCTGACCAATCCTCAGTGGCTGGCTGGGCACTCCAGTCATCTGCAAGAGAGAAGACATTGAAGAGGTGCAAATACATTACCAACAATCAAACATTTCAGTGTATTTGAGTAGGTTAAACAATCAACCCGACTGATGACAATTATGGTCCATCAATTAGAGGGAGGCTGATGTTACGCTCACAACACTCACCAGTGAACCCCTCAGCAGCTGGCTTGGCAGGAGCAGCAGCTGAAAGTCAAGCAGAAACTCAATTAGGATTACAATTAAACATGAGACCTTTCAAACAAACACATTTGATAGGTCCTGAAGTACCAAGAGTCATTTACATCCAACTCAAAATTAGATTTAGAAAATGCTGCCAAGTGCATCAGTCAAGAAACTAAAACCAAGTCTCAGCATAGTGGAACCAGAAACCACATCTTCACTTTCCTTACCTGCAGAGAACTGCTAGATGGGGACAGAGGGCACAGCCATTCCCTCAGACCAGTCAGCAACCTCAGGCTGGGTGAACTCAGCTGCTGGAGCAGTCCACTCTCTCTGGAACTCCTTTCCAACAGCTTTCTCAGACTCAGCCTGTTCCTCCTTCTCAATCTGACAGGTAAAACAATGAGCGGCAGGCTAACAAGGCGAACAGAACATGCAAGATCCATTACTGTTGAGAAGGTAAGCTTGTCTTACCAGTAAATTTGGTGTATAATGGTTTAAGTAGGTGTCTAAAAGGCCTGCTTCTTACTTCTGATCCCTGTAGAATTAGAGATAAGGCATGACCTCCCATGGGTGCTCCCTGGAGATGGTACCCCTCATCCTCAGCACCTCCCTGGACAGCATCCACCACTCTGGGTCTGATGTGGTGACCCTGGAGCACAGATCAGACCATGACCAACTACACCAATGAGACTAGAACACCTGTCTTTTACAGAAACATGTAGCAAGGCCTATACCAAATTCCCCCTCCCTCTTACACACGGATGGAGCAAGGGGAGAAAAGAGGCACTGCGTTTCTGTAGCACACATCCTACACCCAGCACCGCACTGACAGGACTGCGCCGGGCTCTAACGGTGTGCAAGACAAACAACCAGTAAACTCACGTAGGTGTTAAGTGTATGAGGGCAAAGCAGTCTAACCTTGTTGTTGCAGGGGATGTCGATGTCGACATATCGGAGTGGGGAGTCAGTGTTGCACAGGGCAATGGTGGGGATGTTGACTTAAGAGGCTTCAGCTGGTGGTTGGCACGAGGGTCCGTTGCGATTAGGAGGCGGGGCTCCCTGAAGGCAGCCTGGATCTGATTAGTGAAGGTTCCGGGGATGAAACGACCGTGGCACCAGTGGCCGAGGCAAACTTCAGCACAGCTCTCTACAAAAATGTATATGAAAGGCTATTAGCGACCTAGCTGCAGACAGCATGTGTAACACCCATCACTGCCCTTGGAATCTAAAGGCAAGTGGCACTAGACAGCATGCAGAACTGATGTGGCTCAGGCGAAAATCATTGTGGGGAAGCCCTACCGATGTTACATCGAGAGCGTTGCATCACTGCCTGGTACAGTAACTGCTCGGCCTTCAACCGCAAGGCACTACAGAGTGTAGTGCGGAAGGCCCAGTAAATCATTGGAACCAAGCTTCCTGCCATCCAAGACCTCTATACCAGGTGGTGTCAGAGGAAGACCCTAAAACTTGTCAAAGACCCCACCCACCCCAGTCAGACTGCTCTCTACTACTGCATGGCAAGTGGTACCGGAGCACCAAGTCTAGGACAAAAAGGCTTCAGCTTTTTCCCCCAAGCCATAAGACTCCTGAACAGGTGACCCCCCCCCTTTACACTGCGGCTACTCTGTTTATCATATATGCATAGTCACTTTAACCATACCTACATGTACATTCTCTCAATTACCCCGACTAACCGGCGCCCCTGCACATAGGCTACCCGGACTATCTGCAGTATGTCCCGCCACCCAACAACCCCACTTTTACACAGTTTGTCATAAACTATTTTGAAGTCTCATGTTAAAAAGGAACCAACTTTCATACGTTCTCATGTTCTGAGCAAGGACCTCAATCAAACGTTAGCTTTTTTACATGGCACATATTGCACTTTTACTTCAGCACCTTTGTTTTTGCATTATTTAACATGTTATTGAGGTTAAATTGATTTTTATTAAGTTAAAATAGGTGTTCATTCAGTATTGTTGTAATTACAAAACCAATTTATTTTTTATATATATATTTTAAAAATTGGCTTTTTCTGGTCCTCCAATAATCGGTAACGGCATTGAAAAATCATAATCGGTTGACCTCTAATCCTGACATGACCCTCCAGCATGACAATGCCACCAGCCATACTGCTTGTTCTGTGTGTGATTTCCTGCAGGACAGCAATGTCAGTGTTCTGCCATGGCCAGCGAAGAGCCCGGATCTCAATCCCATTGAGCACGTCTGGGACCTGTTGGATCTGAGGTTGAGGGCCCAGAAATGTCCGGGAACTTGCCTTGGTGCCATGGTGAAGACTGGGGTAACTTCTCACAGCAAGAACTGGCAAATCTGGTGCAGTCCATGAGGAGGAGATGCACTGCAGTACTTAATGTAGCTGGTGGCCACACCAGATACTGACTTACTTTTGACCCCTCCCCCCTTTTTCAGGGACACATTATTCTATTTCTGTTAGTCACATGTCTGTGGAACTTGTTCAGTTTATGTCTGAATTGTTGAATCTTGTTATGTTCATACAAATATTTACACATTAAGTTTGATGAAAATAAACACAGGTGACAGAGGACATTTATATTTTTGCTGAGTTAATATGCTGTCACTTTAACCATACCTACATACTACCTCAATTACCCCGACTAACCTGTGTCTGTATATAGCCTCGCTACTGTTATTATTCAGTTTTTTTTTTATTTCCTTAACCTACCCATTGTTCACCTATTTTTTAAAACTTAAATTGTACGGTTGGTTTGGGCCTCTAAGTAAGCATTTCACTATAAGGTACACCGGTTGTATTCGGCGCACATGACAAACTTAATTGATTTGTTAACAAAAACCTGGGCCAAATCCCTCTAGCAAACTTTCGACACCTGCACACCGACATCGGTGCAAGGCTTTGTGTGCACACATGCAGTCACATCTATACAGAAACATGTCTAATTGATGGGTAAACACACACGGCATCCAGTTACACTCATTAATCACCGTGTCCACTACGCTGCCAGCTGAAGCTGTAACTGTCCAGTGTTCATGGAGATGACGCAGACGTCAGCTGGGTTCTCCACGGCAACAATGGCACGGGCTGCCAGCAGTAGCTTCTCCCAGGTATTCCTCATGTTGATGATGTACACACCTGAGGACAAGGGGCAGTCAGTACACCCAGATCTGTGTCCAGTTTACCCTGCCCAAATGTGCTCCATCTAGTGAGAGAAAGCATCAATAACCAACTCTAGTTCTGTGAGCTGAAGGGGACAAAAAATTTTTTGTTACAGCCCAGCATTGAAACAGACATCCATTTCAACTATTCATCAAGACCTTGAATATCAATCAAATATATTTATAAAGCCCTTTATACATCAGCCAATGTCACAAAGTGCTAAACAGAAACCCAGAACAAAGAAATCAAATCAGGCATGCTTGTGCCAGAACAGCAGCCTGCATTAACAGTACCCCTCCTCAACCTGGGTGGGTTGACCACTGGCTTATAACACTACAAGTAGTTTTGTTCCACTGAGTGTTTTGGGCGTTAAGGACTGCCAAAAACTCACCATCCCGCTTCCTCTTGTAGGTGTAGTGCTCCATCTGAAAGTCCATGTTAGTTCCTCCCAGATGAGTTCCTGCAGCCAGGAACTTCAGCACATCCTCCTCCATTTGAAGGACATCAGATTTCTGGACATCTTGACCATTTTCCCTATCTTGAGTACGAAAAAAAAGAAAAATGACTAAGAGTCAAAAAGTATTCAACAATTATTCCAGGCCCAGACATTGTAGTTGATAGGGCCATCTACGCGTTGCGCTTAAGCGCGAGGGGCCTATTGCCTAGAATTGAATGGCCTGGCTAGTGTACTCGGCAGGGCACCGTGCGTTAAACAGCATGTCAGGCATGTCTACTCGCCATGTTAATTAGCTTTCAAGTCATATAAAGCCTTCAAATTCAAACGTCTAGATAGAATATCTTACATTAGTCTGCACATAGTCACTGATTACTTCGTCAATTTAAGTGACGTTTGACATTAAAATGCGTGAAATGTAACTTACAACGCACCACGAAAAAACGCGAAACCTGTAACACGCGGCGTCAAAGAGGAAGACAAGAGGAAATTACGCCACATATATACTCAAGTTTCAAAGCACATGATTGGTTGTTTCGCTGACTGGAACTATAACTGTCTACTTGGATATTTCATTCCCTAGATGGCGCAAACACTCCAGCAGCACAGAGTAGTAGCGTATGTTTTGGGTGAAACCGGTAACTAGAGGTCGGACGAGGAGCCCATATTAAGACAATGCGATGGAAAGACCATATTAAGACAATGGGGAGACGTTGACTTCTCGGTTAGAGTGGCCT
Source organism: Oncorhynchus tshawytscha (assembly GCF_018296145.1). Classification (NCBI taxonomy): domain Eukaryota; kingdom Metazoa; phylum Chordata; class Actinopteri; order Salmoniformes; family Salmonidae; genus Oncorhynchus; species Oncorhynchus tshawytscha. The sequence goes on along the minus strand of NC_056448.1, from coordinate 17,012,906 downwards.
GTGTTGCAACTTTATTTGCTAGAGATACGGAGTTCCTGGTGAAGGTATCACAATATGTACATAGTGATTTTGCAAAATGTTTTAAAATGCATTTTTTTTCATAAGAGAAGATACATTGCAAAAATACCAACTTGTCTCAGATACAAAGATAGAATGGGTGCTAGACAAGATGGCTTGGACCTCTTGGGTTGGGTGCTGGAAAAAAATCATTGCAATGTTTTGACCAATGACAAGGTCATGGGGTAATTACAGGTGGAGGGTATGACATGTTATTGCGGGAAGTGGGGTTATGTGACTGAGTGAATAAAAATAACAAACTTTTATGACTTGTTGAATAGGCCACTTAAAAAAATGATAATTAAGTTAATATGTAGACTGGGGTGTTCTCAAAGTTGTATTTATTTTATTTCACCTTTATTTAACCAGGTAGGCTAGTTGAGAACAAGTTCTCATTTGCAACTGCGACCTGGCCAAGATAAAGCATAGCAGTGTGAACAGACAACACAGAGTTACACATGGAGTAAACAATTAACAAGTCAATAACACAGTAGAAAAAAAGGGGAGCCTATATACATTGTGTGCAAAAGGCATGAGGAGGTAGGCGAATAATTACAATTTTGCAGATTAACACTGGAGTGATAAATGATCAGATGGTCATGTACAGGTAGAGATATTGGTGTGCAAAAGAGCAGAAAAGTACATTAAAAAAACAGTATGGGGATGAGGTAGGTAAAAATGGGTGGGCTATTTACCGATAGACTATGTACAGCTGCAGCGATCGGTTAGCTGCTCAGATAGCAGATGTTTGAAGTTGGTGAGGGAGATAAAAGTCTCCAACTTCAGCGATTTTTGCAATTCGTTCCAGTCACAGGCAGCAGAGAACTGGAACGAAAGGCGGCCAAATGAGGTGTTGGCTTTAGGGATGATCAGTGAGATACACCTGCTGGAGTGCGTGCTACGGATGGGTGTTGCCATCGTGACCAGTGAACTGAGATAAGGCGGAGCTTTACCTAGCATGGACTTGTAGATGACCTGGTGCCAGTGGGTCTGACGACGAATATGTAGCGAGGGCCAGCCGACTAGAGCATACAGGTCGCAGTGGTGGGTGGTATAAGGTGCTTTAGTGACAAAACGGATGGCACTGTGATAAACTGCATCCAGTTTGCTGAGTAGAGTGTTGGAAGCAATTTTGTAGATGACATCGCCGAAGTCGAGGATCCGTAGGATAGTCAGTTTTACTAGGGTAAGTTTGGCGGCGTGAGTGAAGGAAGCTTTGTTGCGGAATAGAAAGCCGACTCTAGATTTGATTTTCGATTGGAGATGTTTGATATGAGTCTGGAAGGAGAGTTTACAGTCTAGCCAGACACCTAGGTACTTATAGATGTCCACATATTCAAGGTCGGAACCATCCAGGGTGGTGATGCTGGTCAGGCGTGCGGGTGCAGGCAGCGAACGGTTGAAAAGCATGCATTTGATTTTACTAGCGTTTAAGAGCAGTTGGAGGCCACGGAAGGAGTGTTGTATGGCATTGAAGCTCGTTTGGAGGTTAGATAGCACAGTGTCCAAGGACGGGCCTGAAGTATATAGAATGGTGTCGTCTGCGTAGAGGTGGATCAGGGAATCGCCCGCAGCAAGAGCAACATCATTGATATATACAGAGAAAAGAGTCGGCCCGAGGATTGAACCCTGTGGCACCCCCATAGAGACTGCCAGAGGACCGGACAGCAGCAAAGCAAAGTCCTTCCAGTGGCTCAATCTTAATATATTTGCATGCATCTATTTATTTTATTTTATTTAACCTGTATTTAACCAGGAAAGCCCACTGAGACCCAGAGTCTCTTTTTCAAGGGAGACCTGGCCAAGAAGGCAGCAACAATCAATACATTACATAATTAAAACATACAACAATACAATACAACGTGATCTAGTCTTAAAAAAAAAGCATTTACACTCCTCTGTAACAGAGTCTCCCATCAATATTTTAAATTCATTCAGTGGCACTAACATATCTAGATGAAGCATGGATTGTAGACTATTCCAATGCGTCTGGTGCACAAGAAAATACTGTGTATTCCCCACAGAAAGTTTACACACATACATCATCTACGACCGTTCCCAAGAAAGCTAAGGTAACTGAGCTAAACGACTACCGCCCCGTAGCACTCACATCCGTCATCATGAAGTGCTTTGAGAGACTAGTCAAGGACCATATCACCTCCACCCTACCTGACACCCTAGACCCACTCCAATTTGCTTACCGCCCAAATAGGTCCACAGACGATGCAATCTCAACCACACTGCACACTGCCCTAACCCATCTGGACAAGAGGAATACCTATGTGAGAATGCTGTTCATCGACTACAGCTCGGCATTCAACAACATAGTACCCTCCAAGCTCGTCATCAAGCTCGAGACCCTGGGTCTCGACCCCGCCCTGTGCAACTGGGTACTGGACTTCCTGACGGGCCGCCCCAGGTGGTGAGGGTAGGCAACAACATCTCCTCCCCGCTGATCCTCAACACTGGGGCCCCACAAGGGTGCGTTCTGAGCCCTCTCCTGTACTCCCTGTTCACCCACGACTGCGTGGCCACGCACGCCTCCAACTCAATCATCAAGTTTGCGGACGACACAACAGTGGTAGGCTTGATTACCAACAACGACGAGACGGCCTACAGGGAGGAGGTCAGGGCCCTCGGAGTGTGGTGTCAGGAAAATAACCTCACACTCAACGTCAACAAAACTAAGGAGATGATTGTGGACTTCAGGAAACAGCAGAGGGAACACCCCCCCATCCACATCGATGGAACAGTAGTGGAGAGGGTAGCAAGTTTTAAGTTCCTCGGCATACACATCACAGACAAACTGAATTGGTCCACTCACACAGACAGCATCGTGAAGAAGGCGCAGCAGCGCCTCTTCAACCTCAGGAGGCTGAAGAAATTTGGCTTGTCACCAAAAGCACTCACAAACTTCTAGATGCACAATCGAGAGCATCCTGGCGGGCTGTATCACCGCCTGGTATGGCAACTGCACCGCCCTCAACCGTAAGGCTCTCCAGAGGGTAGTGAGGTCTGCACAACGCATCACCGGGGGCAAACTACCTGCCCTCCAGGACACCTACACCACCCGATGCTACAGGAAGGCCATAAAGATCATCAAGGACATCAACCACCCGAGCCACTGCCTGTTCACCCCGCTGTCATCCAGAAGGCGAGGTCAGTACAGGTGCATCAAAGCTGGGACCGAGAGACTGAAAAACAGCTTCTATCTCAAGGCCATCAGACTGTTAAACAGCCACCACTAACATTGAGTGGCTGCTGCCAACACACTGTCAATGACACTGACTCAACTCCAGCCACTTTAATAATGGGAATTGATGGGAAATGATGTAAATATATCACTAGCCACTTTAAACAATGCTACCTTATATAATGTTACTTACCCTACATTATTCATCTCATATGCATACGTATATACTGTACTCTAAGGACTGCATCCTTATGTAATACATGTATCACTAGCCACTTTAACTATGCCACTTGGTTTACATACTCATCTCATATGTATATACTGTACTCGATATCTACTGTATCTTGCCTATGCTGCTCTGTACCATCACTCATTCATATATCCTTATGTACATATTCTTTATCCCCTTACACTGTGTATAAGACAGTAGTTTTTTGGAATTGTTAGATTACTTGTTCGTTATTACTGCATTGTCGGAACTAGAAGCACAAGCATTTCGCTACACTCGCATTAACATCTGCTAACCATGTGTATGTGACAAATAAAATTTGATTTGATTTGATTTTTTGATTTGACCTGAATAAACTCATAATCTGTGTCAAACTCACTTCATATGTCAGTGTTCCCTATCTAATTTGGAAAGCAAAGGCCACTGTGACACATGCTATCACTGCAGTCCTTGAGGTTACCAATGAGAATAGCTGATTGGGTTCGAACTGAGGGTCATGTCAATAAGATAAAAAAAATGACCACAAAGTTGCACAAGTTTCCAATAGGTTAAAACAGTGTTTGTTTTACATAAAGTGTTAGACATGTAATGCACAAACAATTAAATATGACTCATACTTAACTAATAACATGGTTTAATTGTACAACAAGGTTTCTAGATTAAGAAAAGAATCAAATACAGACATAGCCAAGAAGCAAACTGGTTTAGATCAGTATAGCCTAATGCCTTACTTTTGATTGGCTCTTGCCTTTCACTCTCCTTATCATTAACTATCCCTTTGATGTCACAACCCTGCCCCCTTCTCCCAGTCTTATGTCTGACAGCTCTGTGATAAGCATATTATCATCATGCACTGCTATTACTGTTGGTAGGTATAATGGCTGTGTATAAGGTGAAATGAAAATAAAACCTACCTTCGGTATTGCCGTAATAATGCTGGAACTGAGAATGACCCATGTGCTAGAAACATCCACTGCTCTCAAGTACTGTGTGGGCTTTTCATATTACCTCTTTGAATAACGAGGGCAATGTTGGGTTGTAGGTGTAGTTATTAATGCTCTGAGACCAACTGTCATGTGATTTATGGGCCATATAAGTAGGGGATTGCTGGAACGTGTCTGGACGAAGCCGAGCTGCCTGCGTGTCAGCCTGTCTCTCTCACAGTGACCCCCTAACCACCGCCTCAGCCAGGATTCAGTATGTCATGTGTCATTTCATTTCCTTCTGAGGACACATGGGTTGCAGTGGTGGAAAGGTTCCCCAAGGCACTAACGTCATGTCACTCTGTTGTTTCACAGTGTGGAGAGAGAAAGGGAAGAGAAAAGGGAGAAGAGGTATAAAGGGATGCATGACAGACACAAAGCAAATGCCTTATATAATGAATATTAGCAGACATGTTGTATTCTTATATAATTTTATACATTTTCTTTTTAAAAAAATAAGTAAAATGTTCTCAACACAACAGCATAATTATTCACCATTACAATAAACAGTAATAAATTATATCAAATATGAAAACATTAACAATAATATATTTTTAAGGCAAATCAACTGTACAGCTCAAATGGACAGCAAGCAAAGCTTATTATGTTACATCTCTACCAGAATAATATCTTAGAACAGTGGCATTAGTTTGGCACAAAGGGAAGGCAGACAGACTCACTGCGGCATGAGACACTCCAGGGTTTTAGATTACGGAAGTGGTTAAAGTGCATTTCCAGCTAAGGATCAGTATGTTAAGCAATTATTGTTCTTTACCTTCAATTTAAAGACAAGCAGATACAAGTTGTGCTAAAGTCCAGGGAAAACAGGTACAGTTGAAGTCAGATGTTTACATACACTTCAGCCAAATACATTCAAACTCAGTTTCACAATTCCTGACATTTAATCCCAGTAAAAAATCCCTGTCTTCGGTCAGTTAGGATCACCACTTTATTTTAATAATGTGAAATGTCAGAATAATAGTAGAGAGAATGATTTATTCAGCTTTTATTTCTTTCATCACATTCCCAGTGGGTCAGAAGTTTACATACACTCAATTAGTATTTGGTAGCATTTCCTTTAAATTGTTTAACTTGGGTCAAATGTTTGGGTAGCCTTCCACATGCTTCCCACAATAAGTTGGGTGAATTTTGGCCCATTCCTCCTGACAGAGATGGTGTAACTGAGTCAGGTTTGTAGGCCTCCTTGCTCACACATGCTTTTTCAGTTCTACCCACAAATGTTCTATAGGATTGAGGTCAGGGCTTTGTGATGGCCACTCCAATACCTTGACTTTGTCCTTAAGCCATTTTGCCACAACTTTGGATGTATGTTTGGGGTCATTGTCCATTTGGAAGACCCATTTGTGACCAAGCTTTAACTTCCTGACTGATGTCTTGAGATGCTGCTTCAATATATCCACATAATTTTCCTGCCTCATAATGCAATCTATTTTGTGAAGTGAACCAGTCCCTCCTGCAGCAAAGCACCCCCACAACATGATGCTTACCACCTCCGTGCTTCACGGTTGGGATGTTGTTCTTCAGCTTGCAAGCCTCCCCCTTTTTCCTCCAAACATGACGATGGTCATTATGGCCAAACAGTTCTATTTTTGTTTCATGAAACCAGACGACATTTCTCCAAAAAGTACAATCTTTGTCCCCATGTGCAGCTGCAAACCATAGTCAGGCTTTTTATGGCGGTTTTGGAGCAGTGGCTTCTTCCTTGCTGAGAGCCTTTCAGGTTATGTCGATATAGGACTCGTTTTACTGTGGATATAGATACTTTTGTACCCGTTTCCTCCAGCATCTTCTCAAGGTCCTTTGCTGTTGTTCTGGGATTGATTTGCACATTTCGCACCAAAGTACGTTCATCTCTAGGAGACAGAACGCGTCTCCTTCCTGAGGGGTATGACGGCTGCGTGGTCCCATGGTATTTATACTTGTGTACTATTGTTTGTACAGATGAAAGTGGTACCTTCAGGCGTTTGGAAATTACTCCCAATGATGAACCAGACTTGTGGTCTACAATTTTTTTTTCAGAGGTCTTGGCTGATTTCTTTTGATTTTCCCATGATGTCAAGCAAAGAGGCACCGAGTTTGAAGGTAGGCCTTGAAATACATCCACAGGTACACCTCCAATTGACTCAAATGATGTCAATTAGCCTATCAGAAGCTTCTAAAGCCATGACATAATTTTCTGGAATTTTCCAAGCCGTTTAAAGGCACAGTCAAGTATGAAAACTTTGGCCCACTGGAATTGTGATACAGTGGATTATAAGTAAAATAATCTGTCTGTAAACAATTGTTGGAAAGAGTACTTGTTTCATGCACAAAGTAGATGTCCTAACCGACTTTCCAAAACTATAGTTTGTTAACAAGAAATGTGTGGAGTGGTTGAAAAACTAGTTTTAATGACTCCAACCTAAGTGTATGTAAACTTCCGACTTCAACTGTACCTGACATTGTAGAATTCTACAGTGGGATATATATCTAAAGCCTGGAGTAGCTTAAACAGTCAAGTTTGGCTGGGAGTCCAGTGGCTAGTTAAGGACCAACAATATTATATGACTTATAGTGCAATATAGAATTTTGAAAGTAGCCCAGTAGAATAAATAAATAAAAGTATTGTTTGGTGTAGCCTCACATACAATGAAGACAGACAATATTGTGCAATGCAAAACTATTCAAATATACATACATTTTAATAAAACTACTAGTCCTCATCTTTCTGTCAAAGTATGGATACCAGTCCTTGAGGTATCATATCTTTGCAATGTGTTAATAATGTTATGGCAGAATAATGTATGTCAGTGAAGAAGTCCATTGGCACACTCACAACTTGGCAGTCTTAAGAAACAAACACAGCAGTGCCTTCCAGGGCACTCCTCACTGTACTGGTTTGTCCTTGACTTTCACTTTCTTCCTCGGGCCACATTTCATTCTCTCTCTTCAGGACTTGTCATCCCTTCTGGTCATGCCTCTTTTTGTCATCCCTCCTCAGGACTTGAGCCCCATGCGGGCCATCAGCTGTTCATACACCGTCCATGCCATGGCAGCAATCATGGTCCTCCTTAGAGAACGTGGCACCCCACCCCGGAAGAACCCCTGAAACCCGTGCTCCTGAGAGACGGAGAGAAAGAATGGCACATGTCAACTACTATTCATCAACCCATATGTTTTATTACATAGTGTGACACTGTGTGCAGGCCAGAGGTCAGTATATAAACACATACAGACAACAGTTTAGCCTGACCCACATACGAACAACGTCAGTATATTACAAGTGCTATTGCCCAAAGCATAGTAACAACGCCGTATTCAATAAAACACCCAGAGAGATAGTTACATTGTAAATGTATCGCACAGCGTCTGCAGTCCTCCTGTACAGATGTGGGCTGACTTGGACATGAGTTTTGACCACGTCAGCTGGCTGGGTGACCAGGGAAGCCAGGACCCCGGCCAGAATCCCACAGCTGAAGTTAGCCAGGGCCGCGTAGGGAGACGTGCTTATCTCTGGGAGGAAGAAACAGAGAGACACTATACATTCCACTCCACACCAAACAATTCACATTGAGACAGATACGTCAAAGTTATCAAATGTGGCTTCTAGTGTAACCAATACTACTGCTCCATGTTTATGTCATCGGCGTCCCCATACTGACACTTCAAAGTGATCGCACACTAGTGAAACAAATACCAGTGTTGAGCATTAGTGTGGTGTTCTGATACTGACCCTGTGGAAGAGTGTTCTTGCCCTGGCTGTAGAACATGACATAGAGGCCTGAGAAGGGAGCATCTCTGAGGAGGGTGGCGGTCAGCCCTGAGAACAGAGCTCTGGGTCCCTCTGTTTGACACACACTGCGCAAAGCCCCTGCCACGCTCACGTAGTTATACCTGCCACTCTGAAACAACAACAGACACTACAGTAAACACCTACACATTAAACAGTACTCATGTAGTCACTGTAATCATACAGTATATAGAAAAGTATTTATCTTTTCCTTCCGGCCCCTCCCCCAGTCTCTCTACCTGAACATACCTCAAAGCGAGTTTTAATGACAGTGACCGGCAGCATGCAGACCCCTGCCACAGTCCTGGCCCCAGCTCCCAGCAGCACAGACTCCATGGCCCCGGGGCCCTGCTCCAGGAAGTAGTGCTGCTTTAGAGAGTAGTAGGTGCTGAAGTAGATCCCTACGCCGGGGATGGTTCTCACAAACGACTGGAGGAGGAAGCAGAGCAGACATGCTGTCAGAGTCATATCCTCAACACACAGATTCAACACAATTGATGTGTTTCTGTTTATATTACTGATCATAAAGAGAGGCCAACTTACTGGTGAGACCCCCTTCCAAAGTCCTATGAGCTTCTCTGTCCGTACAACACTTAAGAACACAGTCACCATCCCCACTCTTGCTGAACTGAAAGAGCGTAAGAGAGAGAGAAAGCCATATTAACACACTGTCCTATGAAACGACCCAGAAGTTACGTTGCAACTACGCTTCATTTCAAAATAGCTGACGTGACATTGAGTTGGTACTAGCATGCAGGCCATGTGGAACCTGCATGAGTTTTATGACTCTTTGGACTCTCAATGTTCAGATCTACAATCTACAATATTGCTTAGTCAATGAGGCGAGTCAATAGAGTAATGCAATGCTAGTTGGTCTCATGGTCTAGGACAAGACTGTAATCTAGAGCCAGAAAACTTACTACAAACGTAACCTCACCTGATTACTATGTGGAAGTGTGGACTATGCTGTAAAGGTGTTGACTGAGCCAGCTGAAGGCTACTCACCCAGGCTGCATGTTGCTGTGAAGGGTCTGCAGGCGGGTCTTGACCAGGTCCAGAGGCTGGAAGAGCAGGGTGGAGCATGTTCCACTGAGAGAGCCACACATAAAGGCTTTGAGAGCCGGGTGAGCCTGAAGGGAGAGACAAGCAGAGAGGGGAGGAAGGGAGAGTGATAACATCGAACACACACCAGTCACGGTAGAGTGCTCTTCGGCGAGAGCCCAAAGCATGATGGGACTTATGATTGTTTACGATGGAAAGCCTGGGAAATAGGACAAAAGCACATACACTCGCTACAGCAATTCACATTACATAAATTCCCACACAAGCAGTAAAAACAAACATTCAGACTCAAGAATTGTGTGTAAATCAACATGGGACCACAAAGAGAACAGGCAAAAGGACTCTCCATTGAAAAACCAAGATGCACCAACCCATAAACACGCACACTATTCCCCACCCTGCAAGTGTCACCCTACATCAGGTATGTGTTATAATGCATTATAATTGGCATGCTTAGTTCTCTAAACAATCTGCCAACACAAAAATCAACAAAGAACTGGATGGCTGCAGAAGAAGCATCATATACACCATACCCAGTCACTCCAATTTTCACATGCTGTCATTACAGACAAAAAAATAAGACGCCACACACACAATATACAAAACACACACATCCCTCCTACAGTCCACATCCCTACCTTCCCCGGGCTACTTTTCAGTGGCTGATCCTGTTTTTCCTGCATTTGTCCGTTTTCTTCCCCTCTCTAGCTAAGCTGTTATGAACTGTGGTGGGTTGTCAGGGCAAAAGCCTCCATCCCTCTCTTCACTTCTCTATAAGCTTTCCTCGGTTTCCCTTCACAAAGCAGCTTAATCCACTGGCGTATGTTTTCACTCTCTCTCACACACACAACCTCTCAATGCTGCTTCTCCTACTCTACCCTGAGGGGTAGAGATGCATTCGCTGGAAGCCGAAAGATGAGTCTTTCGGCTTCCAGCGAATGCACATCTCTGCTAAATGCCATGCGTCATACATTGTAAATGTCAGTGTGTGTGTGTGTGTGTGAGCGCATGCTTTTGTATGTTCTGGCTTCCATAAAACAACTTATCACAGTTTACATTCTAGAGAGTATGTGCTTAGGGTATGTGCTGCTCTAGAACTAGTAATTGTGTATTTATTTCCTTATCACTGGGCATGAATTCTAGTACATTTCAATGTCTACAGCTCTGGTAAATTACTTGGTAGTTCCTGTACTGTGATGTGACATTGACAACCTGTACTCTTTCACTGGGACTTGAACCCCACACTTTCTAAACATGTCCCTGCTCCTCCCTTAATGAGGGTGCTATGGCAACAGCCCACCAACAGTGGTTGTTGACCAATAGCAGTGTTGGCACAGTGGAGGCTTGGCAAAGCCTTGCTCACTTGTTTGGCATGTCTATGAAGATTTAAGGTGGCACCCGGGAGTTTGACCTTCTTCAGGGCAGAGGACAATAGAGAACTTGTAAACACAGAAAACATTGAATATTCTAGAACAGCTTGAGAAAGTGCATAGTATGAAAGTGGCCTGAAACTTCCAGCAGGTTAAAGGAGGGGTAAGGACAACTGGGTTAATCAACAATGTCACAGGATGGTACTGTGATTAACATAGGGGCTGGATTGAGAACGTAGGCCTGGGTACCCTGATCCAAAATCACAGCCTGACATAAAATGCATGTGAAATCTTAACTGAGATATTAAATATTATAACCCAAGCCATTAGACCACTGAAACCACATCAATAAAACATACTCAGCTATTCACAGTACATGTACAACAGTCACTGAAGTTACTCTAGAATTATTGTCCTTCAGACTTTCACCATGGATCAAATACTAAATGAGCTATAAAAAATCCCACTCACCAGAGACAGTTCCATGGTTATTTTGAAAGTTGAGAATAAATTCCAATCCAATAATGTTGTCCTTGTATGATCAAAATCCTCTCGTCTTTTCCTCTTTTTGAATCACTTTCTCAGTCCTTACTCTGCCCGTCCATTCAACTTTTCCAAACACTCCTGCACAAGAGATTACAGAGAAGATGAAGATTTCATGATTGGGCATTTCAGCTGCGCAACCCACTACATAACACAGACAGAATAACCTTTCAAAACTGATATAGAATGTTACAGGCTGTAACTTAAAGCACTGGTGTTTTGCAATGTTGATACAGTGTGTCCCTTACAGCAGATACTGGAGAGCTGCCTCTGACTGATCCACTGAGGGGTTGGGGCACTCACCACAGCACAGACCCAATGTAGGAATCATCTGACTCACACTATGGTTCCCATTTAAGACACACCGTTACTTATGAACTAATCAAAGATCACCACCCAGCACATTAGCATTACATACACCCTGATCACATTGCACATGTTTCTCATGCATGTGTGTGTACACATCTGTGTTTGTGTCTCTGTGTGTGTACACATCTGTGTTTGTGTCTCTGTGTGTGGGGGGGTCCTGAAGCATCATGCTCTCAATACTTTGAGGCGGCACAGGTGGCCAAAATAAGTTAGTGCTTTTAAGTTCAGGACTGTTTTTAATAATGTGTCCAGACTCCAGACTCTTAAATCCTGATATACATTTATGGAATATGTTCTGTCATTTCAAGACATTACTTTAAAATGGGTACAGACAGACATCTCAATCGGCAGGCATCTATGTGACTGATTTTGTGAGAGAGTCAAGTGACTCAGCACACATATACATTGAAACAGATTAATACAATTAATGACTATTGTTAATGTAACACAGACATCACTAAATGACTAGTTGTACACTCATTCAGCCAAATTTTAGCACGGGACTGGACAGAAGTGATTATGATCCGGGGTTATAGAACTGTTGCAGAATCAGGACAGTACAGTAAAGCCCGACAGGAATGAATTTACACTCACTTGTCAACCTCGAATGTACATATCGACAAATATTCAAGGTAGTTTAACATATTTATGTTAATTTTAACAAATATGAGCAAGATTTATCACAGGTCTCACACTAGATCCTTTTCAATCATGATAAACAGAGGCCCATAGTGATCTTCTTTGGAACCATCTGCATCTCAGGATTCCAACGCAAGAATTTAGGAGTTAATGCCTCGTTCTCGTGCTAGTCGGGAACTAGGAAACTCTGACTTGGAAACATGAGCTCTGAGTTTCCAATTTGAAAGTAGCAGAATCAACGACAAGGAAGCTCTTATACAAAACCCTAACAATCATGAACCAGACAGTTTTCAGAAGCGTTTGCCAGTCCAACAAAACATTTACAGAAAATCGTACGTCTAATACTATTTCAATTAATTAGAATGAGAACACAACCCGAAGACAAGTTCGTTATAAAACGTGCACAATGAGAATAGAAACTCACATTTATAAATGCATAGGTCAAAGCATTTTACTGGAGAATGGACAAAAGACGTAATCAACAAACAGGCATCTGTAATTATTTGATTAAACAGTGATTAACAAGCCAAGGCCACTCGCTGAAATATTGTAGCTGACAATAGGCCGTTGTATTAATACAATATAAAAACGACATTCAGTTCTCACCCAAATCTGTCCATCCTTGTGTCCAATTTTCTGTTTAAACCGGTTTAGACTTGCTTCATTATTATGCCGTTTGTCCTGGGGAACCATTTCAATTGGGATTTGTTCTGATTCAAGACTGTCCTCTTGTGGTCATGTCTGAGATCACGATGCTAAAAAAATAGACTACAGGACAATATTAGATCAGAGTCTAGTGTATTTCCAGTTTAAAGCCGCAATCAGCAGTAGAAACATTAACGCGAAATCCCAGCCCGTGTCAGTGAACAGCTGAGGGATGGGGCTGGAGGAATGTAACCACTCAAATTCACAGACAAAGCTACGAATGCAGGACTAACCATCCATGATAACTTTTAACCATGTTTCGAGGCCAATTGTTTGTTTACATTTACTTTGAACTTAAGTTATATTCTTTAAGAATCAATAGGTAAAATAAATGTAGCAAAGTAAAAAAAAAACAATTATATATATATATATTTAATTGTAGTAACTGCCGATTGCCCCTTTAATAGACAAATTCTCAGGAGTCAACGGTTGCAGTTTAGAAAGCCATCTTTATTGCAATAATACCAACAATTCACAACTCATCAAGATGTCATTTTTTTCAGAGCTGCAGAGAAAATAAACAGTACAAAATTGAGATTTCTTTTTTGCTTCCAAGTGCGAGAGAGAGTGATCCTTTGTCTGTTATCCATCATTATTTATAACAAATTCCTCTCACTTCCCAGCAGTGTGAGCAAAAAAGGCAACCCTGAGCACAGCCTGCAGGGGTCAGTTCACCCAGACCTAAAGCACCTTCACTCATCTACCTCACCCCATCCCTTAAATACATGGGATTAACACCTGGCCAGGCATATCAACAGGGAGTCATCTTCCTGTCAGAGAAAGTAAAAAGATGCCATCAGGATATCATGTGATGTGTTCGGCCACGGCGCTGCAAAATGTAACAACGTCCCACTCATCCCAACATGCTTTATTCTGTTCAACCACCCCTATACCCCACCAAGCAGTGCTCTGAGAATACAGCGTGTCGTGAGTAATAAACTACCCCACCACCCCGTAACCGTTGCATCAATAAAAACATTGATAGTATTAAAGAAATATGTGGATCCAGGTAACAACCTTGAACAGTAGAATTTGACTGTAAGGCTTTAGTGTGTGTTGGCATGAATACATAGGAGCCTGCAGTTCCTCTGAATTTGTATTTTCTTGTTTGAGGTGCATCTGCCGTCTATCAATGTCTTCAATTTAATGCACCAGTGGTCTATCATTTCTAATCCAGAGTCACACATCTCAGTGCAAAAATAAGAATTCAGCACAAATCAAATGTTTGTACATTGATGCGTTGCTCTAATTCTGTGTGTGCTTTTTGTGCGTCTATAGATGTACTGTTTTCTTAAGCCCAAAAGCATATTCATGTTTTAAGTACTATCCGCAGCTAAATTAATACGGTACAATTGAGCACATAAACCTCCATTATAAACTGAGGTGAGAGCGAGCGAGAGCCATAATAGACGTGTAGTATTTTCATACTTAACCATTATAAAAACTACAGCATAAAATACAAATCTATAGATTGCGATATTACTTTGGTCCCCTTCGAGTAATCCTTCTTCATTTATTTATATTCATTTCGTTCTTTCTTGCTTCAGTTAGAAAAAGAGCCCAAAAAGACTATTTCTAATGGAATGTTTCCTTACAAAAATATCATTCATTTTTATTTTTTTTCCCAGAGAATGAAGCAGGAGAAAATAAATTTGGCCCACAAATTTGTATGAGTTATGACAGTATGGTGATTGTCTGAAGTACTGTTGTATTGGCTTGTATGGAATATAAGTGTACATAGATTGTCAATTCTCCCATTAAAGAGAGACTGAGGTTTGGCTGTGAAGTATATTTACTGCCTCTAAATCATACAGTATTATTTTTGTGTCCCCCTGTAAGTGCATGCGTTACTTTAAGTGGTAAATGTGTGTGTTGTACGACTGTTGCAGTTCAATCCTATGGACAGAAGGGAACACTGTGGCTGTTCATTCAGGCTTGGGCTCAGGGGTCTCGCTCTTGGGCTCGCTCTCCTCGTCGCTCTCAATGCCTGCGCGGCTGACAATGCGGCGCATGGTGAAGGGGAGGTCCCCACGCCTGGAACAGAGACGGTAGAGATCAGGGATTAGGGCAGAGAGATCGTGACAGGGGCACAGCACATACCATGGAAGAGTCATGGAGGGCCCCCCCCCAAAAAGTCCCTCTGTGGATATATGATCAGTAATGTCGCAGAGGGAATGTGATTAAAACATGCATTGTAAATGCAAGTATGCAAGTACAGACGGCTTCATTTACAACCGAGTTCAGTGCGTCAGCATTTAGTCCGGTTGGGTGATGGAGGTGTACGTACCTGAGCTTGCTCTTGAGGGTGCTGACCTCGCGGTTCATGGCATCGGCTGACTCGGTGGCGTCCTCCAGCTCCCTTTGCAGTTTCCTGCGGTTGGCATTGGCCCTCTGGGCCTCCTCCTCAGACTCCTCAAGCTGCCTCTTCAGCTGCTTCATACGAGAGTTCAGCTTGTCCGACTGCGTACACACACATACACAAGCATTAGCGTCAAGTACCAAGGTGGATGCTACATATAGGTGGTGGATAGGGTGAGTTCCAAGACAATCTAAAGTACAAAGATGTAGTGTGAAAGCTTTATATAAATGTACTCCATTAAATCATTCACATACTTTCAAAATAGAGTCACACAGGGGGAAAGAGAGACTAAGTTTGCTGGTGTAAAGCTGTTGGGATTGTGTTGAAGCTTGTTTTCCGAGCCCTGACCTGGTCTTTGTACTGCTCTGTGTTGCGTCTCTCGTCGTCCACCGCGAGGACGACCTCCTTTAGCTTCTTCTCTGTGCGGCGCACCAGCTTGGACGCCTGCTGCCTCTCCCTGTGGAAAGAAACACCTGGGTCACATGGACAGACTGAAACGTCTACTTAGCTTGTGGGAGTCACCATCTGATCTCACCCATGCTGCAATTTCAGTTATTTTTTGCATTATGGAGAGCATAGGAGATGCTGGATATCTGAGGGAGGTTGCAGGTGGTCTAAGGTCAGGCTCAGACCCCCTCACCTGGTCTCGATGTCCACCTGCTCCTCCAGCTGGGCGATCTTGGCCTCCAGGGCGGCAATAGTGGCCTTGTACTTGGACTTGACAGTTCCTTCCAGCTCCTGCAGCTTCAGCTTCAGCTCCTTGTTCTGGCGCTCCAGCTGGGAGCGGGCCCCCTCCAGGCGCTGGGAGGTACTGCGCTCTGCCGTCAGCTCCACAGTCATCTGGTCAGTCTGACAGAGACAGGGGGTTAAACTGCCTGACCCACCTTATCATTAGAAGTACACTATTCCAGTCTGTACACATGGGGCATGAAAGTCAATTGCCATCCTTGGCTGTCCTACCTGCAGCAGAGCTCTCTTCAGCCTATCGTTGACCAGCTCTGTGTTACACTGCTCCTCCTCCAGCTCCTCCTCCAGCTGTGCGATACGAGCCTCCAGTCTCCTTTTCTCCTCTGCAATCAGAGCACTGAGGGGAAGAGGAAAGGTGGGAAAGAAAGGATGAGATAAGAGAGCAAGGGAGAGACATTTGGGCCATTAGAAGCAGAGATAAACAGTAGGTCATGAAAGAAAATGGTTCCTACTTCTTGGCTGCCTGGTTGTTGATCTCATCCTGCAGCTCATCTCTCTCTTGCTGGGCCTGTCTCTTTACACGCTCTGCAGAAGCCAGCTCCTGGGGGGGTGGGGTGTCAGTGTATGTGAGAACCAAAGCGTGTACGTGGGAGTAGGCCAAATCCTAACTTGAGAAGCTCTCATAACTACCTTTCCACATTAATCATGATTCCAGGGAGGATTTGTGCAAATACAGTTTCACAGTAGGATTTATAAAGAGTTACAGAAGTAGGTTTTGTATTGTTTGGGAGGGCGGGGTGTCAGGTGAGAATAAAACGAGAGACTAGTGTGAGATGGTCAGGTGAGGAGCAGCAGCAGCGCCGACTGACCTCTGTCATTTGGATCATGTCGGCCTCCATGCTCTTGAGCTTCTTCTCGTTCTCTTTGGCCTGGGCCATGATCTCATCTCTGGACATACGAGTGTCCTCCAGCTCCCTCAGCAGCTCCTTCATCTGGGCCTGGTGGAGAGGGAGAGGGAGAGGTTCAAAGCATATTTCAAGCAAACTATTCACCATCTGCATACACCTTGATTAGAATAGAATGTGGTCATGGTATAAAAACTATAGTCAGAAGCTGGTGATAATGTAATTGGTTGTTACCTGGAGCTTCTTAAGCTGTTTGAGGGCCTCATCACGGTTCTTGTTGGCCATGTCGATGGCTGCCTCCAGCTCCTTCAGGTCCAGCTCCAGCTTCTTACGGGCTGCCACGGCAACAGATCGCTGCTTCCTCTCATCCTCCAACTCCAACTCCATCTCTCGCACCTGAGGACCAGAGAGATTCAAGCTTTCAATAACTGGACTACATGTCCCATCATGCAGTGGACAAATAACACCTTAAGGAACCACTACCTACCGAACAAGTCAAACCTGTAGCTACTAGTGTACCTGTTTGACCAGCTGTCTCTTCTTCTCCTCGCCCATCTCATCTCGTCCTGCCAGGTCTCTCTCGTACTGGGCCTTCATGGCCTGCATGTTGACCTCCAGACGCAGCTTGGCGTCCTCCGTGGCCTGCAGCTCGTCCTCCAGCTCCTCCAGCTGAGTTCTCATCTCCTCCAGCTGCTGATCCATGCCACGCTTGGACTTCTCCAGCTCGTGTACCTGAAGGAGAATAGTAGAGATTGTGATGTGAAATAGGAATTTGGGACCAGTATGAAAACAGAGGATTTGAATTGATTTCTACCTAGAACAAGTCAACCACCCCCTAGGCTGTCTTACACTCTTGCCAACGTCGTCCTTGGAGGAGACCAGGTCCTCCATCTCAGCACGGAGCAGCTTGTTGGCACGGTCCATCTCATCCTTCATGTCACGGAGGGATTCGAGCTCACGGGTCAGAGCCAGTGTCCGGGTCTCCTTTTCCCTGGCCTCAGCCTCAGCCTTGTCCCTCTCCTCAGCATAGCGGCATGAGATGGTCTTCTCCTCAGCCAGCATCTAGAAGTAAAATGGAGGAATGTCATACTATACTTCAAGACAGATTTTTCCCTGATTGTTACAGATCTTCAGAATCAACCCTTCCAAGTAGTCGCCCCCAGTTTGAGTGAATTAATTGTGGACAGTAACCAGGTTTCCTAGAATCTTCATGCGAGTAAAGTACATCTCTGGTAAAAAAAAAAAACAGGCCTGATGGAAACAGCAAATCTGTCAACTCAAAATACAAAAAGATCACATCTTGTCTAGTGTGTCTAAAATTAAATTCTGCGAGAAATGGTGAAACACCTTTATGCACAAATATTGATATAGTAACCATCATATCGAAGTAAACTTGGAGTAATGCGATGACGTGGTCCTCCCACTACGACTCAGGAAAGCATACAGTTTACTAGGTTAGATTAAATAAGTTTGGATTAATTTCACAGGGTGGTGAAAGTGCACAGTAATGAGCTTGATGCTCCTTTCCAATAAATATTGAGGGTCTTACTCTTATTCTGGTGACATGGTCAATGAAAGGCAGCCATTTAACAAATAAAAACCTCTACTTTTATGTCCATAACCTTTTGTAGGTAGCTTACCCGCACTGCATCTGCGAGCTATAGGCTAAAGCACCCATATCAAGGCCAGAGCAGACACATTCGTTATACAACACCCCCCCAAAAAATTAGGACAAAACCATTAGTTGAAATGCCAAGGAAACCCATTTAAAAGGAACTTTCTTGGTTTCCCTCGGTACATGGGCATTTACCCACAAAAGGTATTTTTATGTGCACTACGTCATCACCTACAGCCTTTTATTCACAACAAGTCAATTTGGTGGAAACATCTCTGCTGGTAAAATGCATATATTGTTTTTATGCAGATTTTTGAATATTTGAATGAAAATCTGTCACCAATTGGATGGAAAACTAGCTAGTGTTACTACTAACCTGGTCAAACTTCTTCTGCTTCTTCTCCAGGTTGGTTACGATCTGTCTGAGGTGGTCCTGGTCCACCACCATGTCGTCCAACTCCTGCTGCAGACGAGTCTTGGTCTTGTCCAGTTTCTCAAAGGCACTGCACTTCTCCTCCATCCGCTGGCCAAGCCCCTCCAGGTCCCTCTGCAGCCTCTTCTTCCCCTCCTCTGCATTTTCCAGACAGCCTGCTTCCTGCTCAGACTTCTTCTTAATCTCTGCCAGCTATAGGGGGACACCGCTTGTCACTCAAACATTCTGTGGTGCGGTTTATGGTTCTAGTGATGTGATGAACAAAAACATTCTAATAGCACATTTGCATAAATCCAATTTTAAGGTGTATGTTGCTGTAAGTGTGTCTACCTGAGCCTGCACGGTGAGCAGCTGCTTCTCCACGTTCCTCTTGCCCTCCTCCTCCTCCTCCAGCTGTTCTCTCAGAGTGTTCTGTTCATCCTCCAGCTGACGCAGACGAGTGCCCATGGACAGCTTCTGACGAGTCTCCTCCTGGAGCAGCTCCTGTAGGTAGAAGAGAAAGTCCGGCACAGTTATAGCAGCTTAATGACTGAGCTTTTACAACCATGACAAAACTAGTGCAATATTGAATACTTGAATCTGTTGTAGTCTATGGAGTACTATACCTGCACATCCTGCAGCTGAGACTCCACAGAAGAGCAGTCCTTGGACGCTTTGATGGACTTACCCTCCACCTCACTGAGCAAGCCATTGACAGTCTCCAACTCAGCCTGGGGAGGAACACAAGAACAAAAATGGGCCTTCCAGCTAGTGTACAGGCCATATGCTCCAAATCGTACCTGAAAGGAGATTAATAGTACTGTACCTGCATCTTGGCCACTCTCTCTGCCAGCTCAATCCTCTGGCGCTCGCTCTCTCCGTGTTTGACCTGTAGCTCTTGGACCTGGCCCTCAGCCTTCTTCCTGCGGTGCTCAGAGTCCCCCTTCCCCTGCATCAGGGTCTGCAGCTCAATGGCCAGCTCGTTACGCTCACTCTCCAGGGCCTGCTTAGTCTTGTCCACCGACACCTTGTTCTGTTAGGGGAGGGGGGGGGCAGAACACCAGGGGTCAGTGCATGTACAGATACTGTAATACACAGGAGTTCAAGGATATATCTATATATCGCTATATCTCTCACTCACTCTCTTGGCCTGCTCCAGTTGCTCGTTGAGCTCGTCGAAGGCCTGGCTATGTTTCAGTCTCATCTCCACCACCTGCTGCTCGTGGACCTTGCCTTCATCCTCTAGAACCTTCTTCAGCTGGTTTACCTCAGTTTCACGCTTTGTCCTGACAGACAGAAGTAGAGAAACGAAGGAAAGAGGGAATTGGAAATTGTCAGATTGTGAGCTAAGCTAAATACTGGGAAACAAGGAACATAACGGAATTTGAGTGAGAATTGTCATCAACTCATGAAATCATTTTTCTAGAAGGTCAACATGAAGGCATCTAAATAGCATCCACTATGTGTCATCTTATTTCACAACAAACCAGTTTCATTGAAACACAGTATCCGACTACGTAACTAATCTCCTCTGGGTGTCAGTACCTGAGCTCTTGCTGGGCAGCGGTGGAGTCCAGTGTGTCCTCAAGCTCAGTCTTGAGGGCCTCCAGCTCCTCACCCAGGTCCCTGCGGTTCTTCTCAGCCTTGGTGCGTGCGGCCCTCTCTAGCTCCAGGTCCTCCTGCAGCTCAGATAGCTGGGCTTCCATCTCCCGGATCTTCTTTTGGGCCAAGTTCTTCTGGGCTGCCTCCTCCTCAATCCTGAGGGGACGAGAGGGAAAATGGAGGGTGTAATAACATTCATTATTCCATGAAAATACAATTTACAGAGTGATCACACTAAAGTCACTATGTATGTATGCATGTGATTGCAGAGATCACACCTGGCCAGGGCTGCCTGCAGTTCCTCCTCCTTCTTGGCCAGCTGGGCGCGGAGCTCAGCGATCTGGGCCTGCAGCTCAGCTATCTGGTCAAGGAGATCAGTAGAATCTCCCTCCAGCTTACGCCGGTTCTTCTCCAGCTCCTGACGGCCCTTCTCCTCCCTGCGAAGGCGGTCTAATAGAGAAGGAGAAAGTGTTAAGTAGGCTATAAGAGCAACTTAGTCAACATGGTGTGTGCTCCACCTACCCTCTAGGTCAGTGATCATGGCCTCATGTTTGTTCTTGAGTTTCTGAAGGCTCTTGGACTTCTCCTCCTCCTCAGTCAGGTTAGAGGTGAACTCAGAGATACGCTCCTCCATTAGCTTTTTCTCCTGTGGGACACACAGACAAACAGGAGTTCACAACACAATTCTATCCATCCATACAACCGTCTGCCCATTGGTTGTTTACGGACCTTCATGAGTTTGTTGTTCTGGTCTTCAAGAACCATGACGTCCTCCTCAATCTTCTTCAGCTTGGAGTCTGTGGTCACCTTCTCCAGCTGCAGCCTCTGCCTGGCAGCCTCCTCCTCATCCAACTGCTGCTCCAGGTCCTACACACACACACATACACAGGAGGGGAAAGAGTTAGTACAGTGTGTACCTGCCATGCTGCACAAAGTGTGTGTGTACTCACCGTGATGTTCTGCTGCATCTTCTTCTTCTCTGTCTGCAGATGTGTGGCTCTCTCCTCCTCCTCTTCCACTCTGGCCTCCAGGTCATGAAGGATCTCCTCCAGCTCCTGCTTCTTAGCGGCCAGACGGGCTCTCATCTCCTCCGCCTCGGCACACAACTCTGTCTCAGCCTGCAGCTGCTCCTGCAGGGCCTGCTTCTCGGCACTCAACTGGGGGAGACAGAGACAATATGGTGTTGCGGGTTCATGAATGCATTTTCAAGTTAGCTTGAGCAATTATTGTTTCATTATAAAATGATCAACATGTCACTTCAGGGCTGTTTCAGTGACGAGGGCCTCCATCTTACCTGATGCTGTTTGACCTCCATCTCCTGCAGCTGTATCTCAGCATACTCCTGCCTCTCCTTCACCTTGCTCAACTCATCATCCTTGGCCTGCATCTCCTCCTCCTGCCTGCTCACCTGCAGCAGGGGCTTCACCTGGGGAGGGGGACAGTTCAGAGATGAGGAAAGGCAGTTGTACGCCAGTATTCCCCGGGGGTTTGGCTGAGTCGAGTAGCATTGTATAGGAACAACATTAGCATAAGTATAATGTGTACCTTGGTGAAGAGTCTCCACCACTGCCAGTTCCTGAGTTTGAGGTAGGCAGAACAGTTCCTCTGGATCACCTTCATGGCGGTCAGCTGCTGCTGTCTCCTGGCAAAGGCCCTGCAGAGCAAGCAGAGAGAGAGCGAGAAACACTTTGGTACCTTCCAAATACAGTTATAAGACATCAGAACATTTCCACTGCAGCCATATGATAAGACAGTTGAAGTCAGGGGGTCTCCTTACTTGCGGGCCACGTAGCCTCTGCACCAGGCCTGGAAGCTGATGATGACGTCAGTGATCTTCATGTCTCTCTCCTCCTCCAGGTGAGCCAGCACTCCAGCCCTGAAGAACACCTTACTCTGACCAATCCTGAACAGGTTGGGATCCAGCTCCAGGCTTTTGATCTGACAGAAGGAGGGTGAGGTATACAATCAGCTAAACTGACAATATTAATCTCTTCATTCTGAATGAGTGACAATGTTGTAGAACAAGATAATAATGCCCCTCTCTTACCATGAGCACACAGGCCTGTTTGCCATCCATGAAGCCCTTGGGGATGGAGTTGGGTGTGAGGATCTCATACCTTAGAGAGACAAAAAGGTATATGCATGGGATCATCAGTTGGACTCAACTCACAAAAAGCAACATAACCTCATATTGTTGTTGCATCATGCTGTGTAAGTTGGGCAACTGGTGAAAATACAGACATATTTGTATACAGCCACAATGGGAGTGTTCACGGTACCTCTGTCTGAACTCCTGGAAGACGATACGGTTGGGGAAACCCTGTCTGCAGATACGGATCCCCTCCAGAACACCATTACACCTCAGCTGGTCCAGAACCAGGTGGGGGTCTAGCTTACCAGCCTGTAGGGGAGGAAAGAAAGGGAACATGTTTAGATGTGCAAATAAAAAAAGCTGCCAACACCACTAAGAGAAGCTGTGGATGCCTCTGTTGCGTATTGTGTTCGATGGCATCTTGAGAGAAACTATTGTTTGGATGTTTTCACTGGTGGAGTTGATCTACTGGTACCTTCTTCTCGTGGTTGGGGATGATGCAGCGGACAAAGTTGGGGTTGGTGTTCCTCAGAGTGGCCATGAGCTTGGACAGCTGCTCCTTGTAAAGCTGGCCCACCGTGCGGAACATGCCCTTACGGGTCTTAAAGGCACCAGGCATCTCAGACATCCCTGCAACCTTATCCAGGCCCACAATACGATCCACTGAGAGGGGGAAGACAGAAGAAAAAGAGGAGGAGAAAGGGTGCCGTGAGATAAGAGGCTTTCACATTTTTTAATATCTAACCAGGCTAACTCCACACAGTGAAAACAAACCACAACATAAAACGCATGAAGCAGAGTATAATGGTGATCCCATCTCTACATGGGGGATGGTGAGATATGGTGACAGGTTCAAAACCAGTGACACCACAATACTGGGTCAATGCAGAGAGGACAAATACAATAGGAAGGGGGATTTGGGGAATGAGAGGGGTCAAAATGCCAGTGAAGCGTGGGTGGGTAGGAGGGAATCACACTAGAATGAGATGCAACTCGATGCAGTGAGTGAAGTGTGTGTATACACGTAACTGCTTACACTATGCGACCAATCTTAATATGTCAAATGTGTGGTGCGAACCGACATACAATGAGAAATCAATGTTTGTGACAAACTGTGCATTTGTGGGCATGTTTTTATTGGTGACGACGGAACCAAACCCATGCAGTATATACCCATTGCTGCAGTACCCATGAGCAACACCAGGGGTCCCAAACCACACTATTACACAGAGGGAGAGAGGAGAGTCCAATGAAAGTGCAGCAGGTGGTAGAACTCACTGCACACAGAGCTGGGGGGGAAGGGGGGGCAGTCATTACAACCCCTTGTAAATATATATATGGTAAATCAACATTGAGCCACAGGGAAAACAGGGTAAGACAGGATAAAAACATAGGCAGTTGATGCTGAGAAGATGGAAAGGTTCATATTAGTGTGAACAGAAGGATGAGCAGAATTGGAGTAAATAAAGGAGACAAATGAAAAAGAAAAAAAGTCACCTGAATCTGAGTGGAGAAAAGGAAAACGCTGATAAAAATAGGCTCTCTGAGACCTCTGTACCTCTGAGACCCAGTAAGAGGGAGAACAGACGAAAACGGGTCGTACAAAGGAGCAGATGGATAGAAACCAAAACAGAGTGATTGGTAAGAACAAAGGTCCAGACACCAGACATTGGATACGAGACAAGAGAGAACAGTGGATATGAGACAGGAAGAGACCCTTCACTGAAAACATAGCAGCAATTCCCAGCATGAAGGTTAATCCACTTAAGTCTGTTCTTCTTACTGGTTGCTAACTCATCATTGGCTGCACTCACCATCCTTCCACAGTTCAGACACAAACTTGTCAGTGGACTGGTTGAGCAGCGTGGCCACGTTGTCGTTCAGAGGGTCCATGTTCTTCATCAGCCACTCGTCAGCCTTGTAGTCCACCTGAGACGGCACAACATATAGACAATAGTATTACACAAGGTTTGCCTGGGACATGATGTCCAAGGGCGCACAGTTTAAGCAGAGTCTAAACTTTGCCTTCATTACTGGTCCGTTTACCTTCCCGGCGTAGTGAATGATGCAGAAGTCAGCCTCATCTTTCAGTTTCTTGGGCTTGTGGAACTTGGAGTGGGTGCCCTGCTCCTGCAGGACCTTCTCCACAAAGCTCTTGTCAGTGGCTTTGGGGAACCAGCACTCCTCATCCAAAAGGGCCAGGATACCAGGGGGGCTAGCCTGAGGGAGAGCAGAGAACAAGGCTTACAGAGAGACCAGGGAGCCTGGAGGTGCAGCATAGCATGGGACCTAACTGAAAGAGATGGAGAGAGAAGAGAAAGGGAGGTAGCAGGTGGAGAGATATGGGAGAGAATTGAGAGAAAGGGATGAGACTGTAGGAAGTGAGAGGTTAACAGGGAGTTACATACAGGGAAGGGTGGAGTGAGAAAGGGAGTATACAGTACATGATTAAAGGTAGGGAGATACAAAGGGTCAGAGGGGTAGACTCACAGGCTTCTCAATCAGGTCGATGCAGGGCTGCAGGTCCAGGCCGAAGTCGATGAAGCTCCACTCGATGCCCTCCCTCTGGTACTCCTCCTGCTCCAGGATGAACATGGTGTGGTTGAACAGCTGCTGCAGCTTCTCGTTGGTGTAGTTGATGCACAGCTGCTCAAATGAGTTCAGCTAGAGGAGAAAGTCAGAAAGTGCATTCACCATCATGAACAAAAACTAAGAGGCTCAAGTGTATTTGTCCCCTTTTCCTAGTCTGCAGTGATGTGAAAGAACTAGACAGGTGAAAATAGATTCCCTGTAGGCATCCACCCGAATTTCACCCCCATTCTGTCTTTCTAGATAAGTGGAGATGGCGAGAGAAGAGGAAATCGCTTTTAACAAATATACCCGCTGGGTCTTACTCAAACATTGTAATCGCGTTGGTCTTTCCCCCACTCCAGTTTACCTCAAAGATCTCAAAGCCAGCAATGTCCAGGATGCCGATGAAGGAGGCTCCCTGTCTCTTGGTCTTGTCCAGGGCCTTGTTGATCCTCATCACCAGCCAGCGGAACATCCTCTCGTAGGTGGCCTTGGCCAGGGCCTCCACTGCAAACTCAGCCTGTTCCTGGGTCTGGGCCTTCTGCACGTAGTCCCTGCCCACCTTGATACGAGGGGACAGGATGGCACGGGTGAAGTCTGTCACGCTCATGCCCATCAGGTGGCACACCTTCTGAGCAGCTGTGACAGGGAGGGATGGGGGACAGAGAGATGAGAGAGTGTTGAGAGGGAGGGATCCCCCAGGGAATAACAGTTTGATGCCTACAGCAGTGCATGGAACTAGACTTTGAAACCAAAAATAATTCTGGTGGACTGAAGTGTATAATCTGCTGGTCAGTAGAGTGTAATTGACAGATACTAGGATCTCCTTGTCATGATCAAACCAGCCCACATAAAGGTTTGCTGTACCTGTGTCGTCAGGCATGGAGGCCTGGTCTGAATGGCGCTCCTTCTTAAAGCTCATGTTGCCCAGCTGGAGCACGGAAGACACCACCTTCAGCAGACCTGCATGAGGAGACCAGAGGTTAGAGTCACACCCCCCCAAAGTAAACCAGTGAGAGGGTAGTGTGTCCCGTCCTCCCCCTCACCAATCTGCTCATCCTCTGGAATGCCCATGATCCTAAAGGCCTCCAGGGTCTCGGTGAACAGGTCCTTATCCTGCTGGCCAGGGATGGTCACGTTTCCATTGACCAGGAAGCGGTAGTTGTTGTAGCCCTCCAGACACAGCTCGGCTGAGGGGAGCACAGAATTATTACATCTGATATGCAGTTAGCAGTACTTGATAAAGGTGATAACGAAGGAGGCTTACAGCGCAGTTTGTCTCCAGCACCAGTGAGCATGTAATAGAAGACATGGAAGGTCCTCTCGTCTTTGGCCTGGCGGATGGCACGGGACTTCTCCAGCAGGTCTGGTGGTTAGACCGTCAAGGAGCCACTCATTCAGACTGGATTGTGAGCTTCAGCTGGCCGGGGCAAGTGTGTGTGTGACTTACTAGTTTACTGGAAAGACTAACAGAGAGATGTCTGCAGTTAAACTACACTTCAATCTATAGCCTAAGGAATTTTGATATAACTAGGCAAGTAAGTTAAGAACAAATTCTTATTTACAATGAAGGCCTACACCGGCCAAACCCTAGCCTGGATGACGTTGGGCCAATTGTGAGCCGCCCTATGGGACTTCCAATCACGGCTGGTTATGATACAGCCTGGATTCGAACCAGGGTGTCTGTAGTGACGCCTCTAGGACTGAGATGCAGTGCCTTACACCGCTGCGCCACTCAGGACCCCAAATTATTGTAGATTTCAAATGAGGGAGTGAATTTCATTGTGGTTAACATAGTATGAAGGATACAGGTTTCAATGTTGGCCCCCACGATGTATCCGTTGACGTCGAAGTTAATCCTGATGAATTTTCCCTGGGAGAGACAGAACATAGTGAATGACTAAGGAAGCAGGAAATACTTGTCCAACAGAAAAAATAAATACATTGAAGTCAAACCACAAGCATCACTAAGAGATTTTAAAAAAGGTCTTACGAATCGAGATGAGTTGTCGTTCTTGACAGTCTTGCCGTTTCCAAAGGCCTCCAGGATGGGGTTAGCTTGCAGCAGCTGCTTCTCCAGCTCACCCTAGAGGACAAACACAGAACCGCTCCATCAACCAATGACTTTATCCCATTGGATTCTTTAAACCATCACCTCCTTATAAGGACACATCTAGATTAGTGGAAATTCTATAGTGACACTAACAGGACATGCCATTTGTCATTTCTCAGCAGTGGGCTCAAACTGTGAATACCTTTGGTGATTCCAATGGATGATTCGTAGTCATGCATTGTGAGAACTACAGTCATCTGCTTTAAATTTACTTTAGTTTCACTTAATTATGAGGATTTCAGGTGTTTAAACATTTGATTTGTGTTTGGATGTTCCCTTTTCACACCCATCATTTAATCATAAGTCATAAGATAATGCAGTTGTGTGAATTTACCTTACTTTGAGAAAAAAAAACTGCATGCAGACCATTGAATATCACGACACACGGGAACATACACAAGTACACAATACCCCACACACAGCGCAGTGTTAGTGCCCACACCTTGACACCCAATGGACAACCCTGTGGCCCTCATCAGTAACCCTTCACCCAGAGTAACCCCCAGACCCCATGCAGAGAACTGACTGTCAAGATTCACTACACTGACATTAAGTATACACAACCCCTACAGTCAGAAATCTGTACATAGTTCACACTGAGCTCTACTTCAGACTGTTGTTGTACAGGTGGATCCATGCACATGACTCCATCTAAAATGCCATTAGTAATACTACAGTGAACTTCAATTTTAAAAGGATCTAATACATGGACAGGAAAGCCTACTGATAACCTTCAAGAGTCTGTTACAGCTGAGGCAGTGTCAACATGTGAGGAGCTTGGCACATATTGGGTGGAAATCACTTCAATCCACCCAATAAAAATACAGACTTGCACTAATATTCTTACATAACTGCTAGGCTAAGAGGTTGCTGGTTCGAATCCCCGAGCCGACTAGGTGTAACATTTGTCAGTGTCCCCTTGAGCAAGGCACTAACACTAATTGCTCCTGTAACTCTTCCTGGATAAGAGTGTCTGCTAAAATGACTCAAAATGTTAAAAATGAAGCTGCTATAGTGGCTTTGTCAATGTTATCAATCTGAGGAGCTCACTGAACCTTTTACCCGGAATCTTTAAGGACAATGTTAGTTTAAAACCAATCCCTATCTAATCCTATACATTACACCACTATCAGGCTTTAAACAGTAGTAAGGAGCAGGGAATAATGGATCTGTTGACTGGTATGAAGCATCCCCAGTGAACGAACACACACTTATACAACTAGTCCACTGGCGTCACAATGCACACAGCAACTCAGTGAGTTTGTCCAAAGATCTTTAAAATGGTGTGGACAAAGAGTGAGAAATGGAGAGGGAGCTGTGAGAGAACGTTGACCAGATCTCTGAACAGACACACACACACACACACAGCAAGCAGACATGGAGTCTCACACACAGGTGAACGCATCAATCACACTTCTGGAACCGCCAGGGGAAAACAAAGGATCAACAGCGTTATGCAAAATTCAGCCAGACTTGTCAAACTGCAGAGCTGTTTACTCATTAAATATCTTTAAACTTAGTATTTAAAAGAAGATCAAATCAACAATACAAAAAGGGATGCGCTCTCAGTTTTGTCTGGCTGAATTCAAAATGGCAATTTCCCCTTTAATAAAGAACATTCCTTCCTCTGAACCGACACTGGTCATGTGACCTACACTTCCAAGTGACCCACGAGCCCACCACAGAGCACGCTCCAGCAGCACGGGGGAGGAGGGAGCGACAGTGCAAGAGCCAAGGAGAGGGAGGAAGGGTGTGGAGGAGGAGATCCAGAGATGTGTGATGGGAGAGGAAGGAAGGGGGTGATTGGGGGGGGGGGGGGGGGGTAACTCACATGTGACAGGAACGAGCTGGTCTGTTGATGGGAAAAGAGAAACACACAACCTCAAAGGAATGATAGATACAGATACTGGTCCGCTTTCAGAAAAGACTGAGCCTCTCTTGAACCCTGTAGTCACAGCTGCATCTATCACAGGGGTGGCCAACTACAGCACTGCAGGGTTACATTTTGTCTCATTGCTTTATAGAGTTGACCGGAGGTCACTTTGATTCAGCTCAGCCGCTGGAGGAGGAATGTCAACAAAAGGAATAATATAGTCAGTCCACTGTGGTTTAGAAATGACACTATGAACCAGCTACCAAGGGAGTTTAATCTACCTCCTGCAGTGCTACGGTCAGTCTTAAAGAACCAAGACTGGCCAACCCTTATTTAGAGGTCCTCTATGGCACCATAGAGCGGTGTGACTGATGTAGAAGCAGCACCTATCCAAGACCTGGAACAATATGGCGATGGCTTGACAATGATGTAATGTTAAGTACCACTGGCAACACTATTTCTCAAACACACATACAATCACAGTACAAGTAGTTGAACATTGAGGACTCGGAAAAGCCTGGTTCCGAGCTGATAAAGGACCATAGGAAACCAGGCCCACGCAGAGTGTGAGAGCATGGTGAAGAGAAAGAAAAAAAGGAATATCAAAGAGAGTAGAGAGAAATAGAGAGGAGAGGGAATTATGAGAGAGAATAGTAGAGTAGATGACTGACCTGGTCTTTCTTGGTCTTGTGGGAAGAGGCCACATGGGCCAGATACTGAATGACCTTCTTGGTGTTCTCGGTCTTCCCAGCACCAGACTCTCCTCTGTGGAAGAGAAAAGGAGGACAGAAGCAAAAAAAGTGACTTCCTTAAATCGGTTGTCAGCAATATCACACCAAACACTGATTAAGGTCATGTTGAGAGACCAAGATTTGCTGTTCATAGAGTTGTGCTCAAGACTCACGTGCAAAGAATGGACTGGTCTTCACGGTCTGTGAAAAGAGGTGGGGCCAAGAATTTTTTAAAACGTCCATATTACATGCATTAAGTTGGATTGAATAACATGAGGGGACAGTTGAATTCAATAGTGACAGAATAGTTTCTGCTATTACTTGCAGCCCTTCATGGGTGCTTGTGGTGCAGAGGAACTTCAGTTCCATTGTCAGAACATCTAAAGTATGTTGTTGCCAGCTGGCTTCATATAAAATGTGAATTCTACAGTGTGTATTTGCTATCTCAGGAGCACATGCACTACATTTTTGTCTCTGAAACAGGAAGCGCATTGGTCACACAGGAAATCAATATCCGGCTTCCTGTGAATGGAAAGGGTGATGCCTTTTAACCAACAAGCCACTTAACCATCCCCATACTGCACGGTAACTCCCTCCCTCTCCTCTAAAGTTAAATGACTCCCTTTACTTAAATGGGGGCCAACCATGGACTAACAAGACAAGAGGGAGTGAATGGACAGCCTGACAACACCAAACAGTACATCAAGGTAATGGGTCTGGGAAAGAGAGTACTGAGAATGTACTGCATGTAGACTACATACCCTTACAGACTGACTAATGGCCTTTCCTTGGTTATGGAAGGCAGAAACCCTCAGAAATCAAGGCTAATGCTTCACTACTTAAATGCAGACTTTCAGATCCAAGTGTGCCTGGAGGAGTCTAAACCGATTCATATCTTCTAGACAAATTATCTTACTAAACATGGATGTTAAAATACTACCAATAATACTACCGTTTTACTCATTAGCCTTATCTGAATACATTTGCTAGGTTACTTACTACGATGTTGTGGTATAATAAGGACCTTGGCTTACCCTGCATCATGCTCCTGTAGGCCGTGTCAGTGATGGCATAAATATGGGGGGGCATTTCATGCCTCTTCTTGCCCTTGTACATATCCACAATCTCTTCTGAGTAGATGGGCAGATTCTTATAGGGGTTTATAACCACACAGAAGAGCCCAGAGTATGTCTGTGATACAAAGAGAAACACTTATTAATATTGGCTACTGAACATACATTCTCTCCTCTATCCATGTCCTGAACCAAGAACACTAGAGCCGGACTTGACTGGCCTACTTACATTGGATTTTGGCTAATCTTGAGATAGACAGAATTTTAATTGAAGTGACATCAGTGAGAGACTGCAGTAGAAATCACTCCCGACCTGCCAATGTAATAGTTTAAACTGACTGTATATTTTATAACTGATGGTCTACAGTCAAGAACAAGACTGGACAGATGTATATGGGGAAATCATAGTGAATATTATTTTCTGAATCTAACCCTCTCCAAGTCTTTTGTCAACACCAGCTCCATACTTTATTTCCCTCCCTGACTACAGCCAGAGGCTGGGCTTGATCAGTCATGTTTCACAATCACCAAGACCTACCAAACAGTGACATCATCCGAGGTAATTTCACCCCACCCCCTCTGTCCCTTTCATTATACCTATCTAAAGCCTCCCCTCATCTTGGTATGGGCATATGGAGCAGCTCTCCTCCCCACTTCACTTTTGTTCATCAGCCCTCCATACTTCTATTTCCTTCCCTCTCAGCTACATTCCTGTCCTCCACTCCCCATTGCCCTTGCTTCTGGTCTGGTAGTTGTCTGTTGCCTCTCCCAAGTGGGGAGGGGGTTCAGAAGGGTACCCGGTTCAGTGGCCCCCACACGGCAGGACCCAAACCCCAAGAGGGCCAGGGCGTGTTGACTTGACCGGGTCAAAGCCCAATGTAGCAGGCACCAATTCACTCCGTCGTGGACAGAGGGATAAATGGCATTATGGGGGAACAATAATTGGAGCACGATTTACATTCCATCTCCATTTAAAACTCAACTCTGAACAGCTTTACTCTCCACCCCCATTGTGTCCCTCTTCCACCCCCCCCCAGGAGAGTATTGTTCCCTGCAGATTCCTGTTTACAGCAGTACTCCAAACACAGAAGGAGCGAGTAAGAGGGAAGGGAGCCAGAAAGGGAGGACTGAACATACTCGTATGTTTGGTAAACATTACAGCCTTTCATTTGGGATGGCAACCTGCACATAATGGGTCATCTGACACAATTGGTTTAATGGGGCAGGAAAGGAGGACTACCTGGTTTGGAACCAGGCCAAGTCGTGACATGAGCAGACAGTGCTTTCGTAACCAGCATTAAGCAAGACCTTGGATAACAGCTAAACATTTTTTTTTTAAAATCAGCTCTCGTATGGGGGGGGGCAAGAGTGAGTCAGGAGTGTTCACATGAACACAGAGTAATGATTGACACATGTATCATACAATGAGGTGAGGTCCTTCAATGTGCTGTAGTACCAGAATTTCTCTTTCAGGTTCTACAGGCTGGGAATGTGTCCTTCAGTTCAGTGTGTGCCTTGTATATAATACTCACGTAGATGAGGCCAGAGTAATATCTCTCCTTGAGGTTGTGCAGCACCGATGCCTCATTCAGGCAGGTGAGCTCGGCCATGTCTTCCACCTTGCTGAACTTGGGCGGGTTCATCTTCTGGATGTCATCCTTGTTGACTTTCACCTTCTTGCCAGAGTCTGCCAGCTCCACCAGGCACTCTTCACCTCGCTCCTCCTTCACAGATCCCGCCTCGAAGCCCAGCCGCTCCGACGGCACCCACACCAGCTTCTTGGTGGCCCAGTCTGCCTGGGCCAGAGGGTTGTTGACCATGTTGCGGTCCACGTACAGGAACTTGTCTGCGTCCGTCGCCATGGTTGCTTTGGAAAGAGACCCAGAAGTTGGTTAGGGCTGGGAAATATAGCATTTAGTTGTAGTACCAATTCAATTTAGTTAGACCTCAACCAACAAACAAATCTGATGTAAATGAGCAACAGTCCTGACAAACTGAGCCAAGTTAACAAAGACTTCCCTTAAACTACAAAGCAATATCTATCCCCAAAACAAGAATGTGGGCATGAAATTTAATTTCACCCTCACGGCAATCTATATCCACAACACCCATGGGTTGTTCTGATCTAAAGCTAGCCACTGCCCAGAAAGTTTGTTGGGTTGTGAGTTGATGTCTGTCAGAGAGGTCTGGTCCCTGGCCGTTTGCCTTGATGTAATGTCTGAGGAATGCCAGGGTCACCAATGTTTCCTCTACAACATGGAGTGCTCAGGTTAGGTCAGGTCAACATAAAACACGCTCATCTCAACAAGGCCCCACTATTCAGGCAACCGCTACGGATGCTAAATCAAATTAAAGGGCGCACTCCCTCTCCAGCCAAGACGGTCTCTAAAAAAATCGTAACTTACAGTGCTGTAAAACTTAGTTGAAGTCAGAAGTTTACATACACTTAGAACAGTCATTACAATTTGTTTTTCAACCACTCCACAAATTTCTTGTTAAACAAACTATAGTTTTGGCAAGTCGGTTAGGACATTATGCATGACAAGTAATTTTTCCAACAATTGTTTACAGATTTCACTGTATCACAATTCCAGTGGGCCAAAGTTTTCATACTTGACTGCCTTTAAACAGCTTGGAAAATTCCAGAAAATTATGTCATGGCTTTAGAAGCTTCTGATAGTCTAATTGACGTAATTTGAGTCAATTGGAGGTGTACCCGTGGATATATTTCAAGACCTGCCTTCAAACTTAGTGCCTCTGCTTGACATCCTGGGAAAAGCAAAAGAAATCAGCAAAGACCTCAGAAAAAAATGGTAGACCTCCACAAGTCTGGTTCATCCTTGGGAGCAATTTCCAAACATTACCACATTCAACTGTACAAACAATAGTACGCAAGTAACACCATGGGACCACGCAGCCGTCATCCCGCTCAGGAAGGAGATGCGTTCTGTCTCCAAGAGATGAACGTACTTTGGTGTGAAAAGTTCAAATCAATCCCAGAACAGCAGCAAAGGACCTTGTGAAGATATTTTGTACTTGTTTCATCCAGCAACTATATCCACAGTCAAACAAGTCCTATGAAATTGACACAACCTGAAAGGCAAGGAAGACACTGCTCCAAAACCACCATAAAAATGCCAGACGACGGTTTGCAACTGCACACGGGGACAACGATCGTACTTTTGAGAAATGTCCTCTGATTTCATGAAACAAAAATAGAACTGTTTGGCCATAATGACCATCGTTATGCTTGGAGGAAAAAGGGGACGGCTTGCAAGTCGAAGAACACTCATCCCAACCGTGAAGCATGGGGGTGGCAGCATCATGTTGGGGGGGTGCTTTGCTGCAGGAGGGACTGGTGCACTTCACAAAATAGATAGAATCATGAGGAAATAAAATTATGAGGATATAGTGAAGCAAGGAAGTCAGTGAGAAAGTCAAAGCTAGGTCGCAAATGGGTCTTCCAAATGGACAATGACCCCAAGCATACTTCCAAAGTTATGGCAAAATGGCCTTATGGACAACAAAGTCAAGGTGCTGGAGTGGCCATCACAAAGCCCTGACCACAATCCTATAGAAAATGTGTGGGCAGAACTGAAAAAGCATGTGTGAGCAAGGAGGCCAACAAACCTGACTGTTACACCAGCTCTGTCAGGAAGAATGGGCCAAAATTCACCCAATTTATTGTGGGAAGCGTGTGGAAGGCTACCCAAAATGTTTGACACAAGTTAAACAATTTAAAGGCAATGCTACCAAATACTAATTGAGTGAATGTAAACTTCTGACCCACTGGGAATGTGATGAAAGAAATAAAAGCGGAAATCATTCTCTACTATTCTGACATTTCACATTCTTACAATAAAGTGGTGATCCTAACTGACCGAAGACAGGGAATTTTTACTAGGATTAAATGTCAGGAATTGTCAAAAACTGAGTTTGAATGCATTTGGCTAAGGTATATGTAAACTTCTGACTTCAACTGTATATTCATGGTAATGTGCAACATGTGCTGACCATCTCATTTAAATATGTGGTTTTGGGACAGACTTCATTGATTACATACTTGGAGGAAAATCTTCAAAAACAATGTTTCGCAACGTTCGGTTTCTAGGGACGAGGAGCACGTCAGAGTGGGAGGCTAATAGACTGATACATAATGAGGCCTGAGGAACCATTCAAAAATGTTGGAGAACATTCAAGGGACTAAAAGTTTAAATAAATACTTTGGGGTTAAAGGCATAAACACAATGTTCAGTCTTGAATCTTGTTTACAACGCTTGTGCAAAACAACCACAATGCCAGTGGTGAGCGACATGGCTTGCAGGCACAAACAGGACCGGTTCACAGCTCATGAACAACATCTAAGTCATTGAAGTCAGTTCCATGGTGTAACCCACATGGAGAGACTAGACTAGTATTACCAGAATCCAGTGGGGGTGAGGGACGGGTGTTTCATAACGTTTAGCTATACACAGAGGTAGAGAAAAGGGAAGGCCATTATCTGAGCATTCCAACAACGGGAGCGTTGCGCTTTCCCACCACCGCCAGGGTCGTTAGCCTAAAACTTTCCTTTACTCCCTAGGGTAGAAATAAAATTAAACATTTTACAACAAATGGCAATGTTTTGTTTACATACTCAACTTTGCTAAACAGCACACACTCAAAAAGGTTAGAAAATCCCAAACGTTTCCACTTTACCATACTTATGAGCTTTGCTTGTTGGCAGAGTTTCTGTTTGGATAATTTGGAAATGCAGTTTGTGAAATATTGGGGGGTTTACAGGTGGCAAGTTCTCTTACAGTGCCTGCCACCCAAAGCTATTCTTACGAAATAGCAGCATTATTGAATGTGAGGTTTACCTGCGGTAGAATGGGGGAAAGTTATTTTATAGGTATGTTAACCTACATTGGGGGCAATGCAGTCTACTGCCAACAAAGGCTAGGGCAAGTAGATGTTTGAGAATGTATTGAGAAAGGCTGTACTGCTGACAGAGGGTTATGAGAAATACTAAAATGGCACATTAACCCTGATCTAAGTTAGGGAACCAGGACTGTAGCACCATTCTTCTCCCTCCTCAGAGCTCTACAGCTGACTTCCATCACTACACCCTCCCCTTTCCCAACCCTTACTTCACCGTTTCCTACTTTAGAGTGAGGTACCCCACAAATTAGTCGCCCCAGACTCCTCTCGGTCAGCTTCAGTCTCCCTCTCCCCACCCCCCTCTGTTTATCCAGTCTTCCAGGGTCACATTCCTCCCATACTGACCCTTTATCAAAGACAGAGAGCAAAGGAATGCTGCACATTTCTTTCCTCTGATCACCATCAGTCTCTCCTGGTCTTTCCTCCCAGTCTTCTACTCCCATCACCACATCAGTAGAGGATCGCACACGTTGAAACGAATGTGGATCTCCCATTCGTCAACCAATTGTTCAGCACGCTGTTGATGTCTGATGACATGTGAGATTCGACATAGAAAATTAAATAAATAAAAATAGGTTGCAAAGTACTCTAAGCAGGCAAACACTATTGGTGTGTTTGAGCCCTTAAAAACACTCACGATACATCAACATCACCTAGCCCTGGTAATGCACCCACAGGCTGTACAGTATAACAGTTAACTGTGGCAGGGCCTAACTATCTGCAGCATTAGGCAAACATAACCAGCAACCACACCAAGGGGCAGTCTAGTCAGTTCCATGCAGTCCTAACACAGCTAATGCCTTACTGCAATAGTTAACCATTGTTTTCCTGCTTGGCAAAAACAAGCAGTAGGGAGTACAGCCTCAACACACCAACGCTCTGGGATTGATTCTTATCAGTGTCAGCTAGGCTAACGTGGGCGTGCAGCATGAAGAGAGAAGAAAAAAACGTGTAGCCTACATGAAAACAAACTCAAACAAGCAGCTCAAACATATACAGGCCATCTGTTGAGTGGAGGCAGGATGGGGGCCAGAGTTTAGCTTGTATTGTCTACCAGCAAGACATGGATAAGCCAGCAGGATAGGAATATAACAATGATATTGAACAGAAATAACAATGATAAAATGAGACTTCAAAAAGGAGAGCATGCAGCCGTTTTGGACGGCCCTGGGGAGGGAGCAAAGAGGCCTGTGCTGTGTCCCATACACGTCGTCTTGACACAGATTAGTCAGTGACGCATCTCCTCCATCCATCTCCTGAGAGCAGCACAGGGCTACATTTATAACCACATCTATTCTTTTCATAGTCATTCTATGGAAGGTGCTCTACATTGAAAAGTGAAGGCAAACCTGAAGTGTGATGGTCAGCCGTTGTCAATGATGTACAGGCTAGGCAATGTCTATGGGATTAAGAGAACACTGGGTAGACTGACATCTTTTATTATGACTCAAAGTCCACAGCCTTCTGTCTGTCCACAGCCTTCTGTCTGTCCACAGCCTTCTGTCTGGCCACAGCCTTCTGTCTGGCCACAGCCTTCTGTCTGGCCACCAAAGTCCACAGCCTTCTGTCTGGCCACCAAAGTCCACAGCCTTCTGTCTGGCCACCAAAGTCCACAGCCTTCTGTCTGGCCACCAAAGTCCACAGCCTTCTGTCTGGCCACCAAAGTCCACAGCCTTCTGTCTGGCCACCAAAGTCCACAGCCTTCTGTCTGGCCACCAAAGTCCACAGCCTTCTGTCTGGCCACCAAAGTCCACAGCCTTCTGTCTGGCCACCAAAGTCCACAGCCTTCTGTCTGGCCACCAAAGTCCACAGCCTTCTGTCTGGCCACCAAAGTCCACAGCCTTCTGTCTGGCCACCAAAGTCCACAGCCTTCTGTCTGGCCACCAAAGTCCACAGCCTTCTGTCTGGCCACCAAAGTCCACAGCCTTCTGTCTGGCCACCAAAGTCCACAGCCTTCTGTCTGGCCACCAAAGTCCACAGCCTTCTGTCTGGCCACCAAAGTCCACAGCCTTCTGTCTGGCCACCAAAGTCCACAGCCTTCTGTCTGGCCACCAAAGTCCACAGCCTTCTGTCTGGCCACCAAAGTCCACAGCCTTCTGTCTGGCCACCAAAGTCCACAGCCTTCTGTCTGGCCACCAAAGTCCACAGCCTTCTGTCTGGCCACCAAAGTCCACAGCCTTCTGTCTGGCCACCAAAGTCCACAGCCTTCTGTCTGGCCACCAAAGTCCACAGCCTTCTGTCTGGCCACCAAAGTCCACAGCCTTCTGTCTGGCCACCAAAGTCCACAGCCTTCTGTCTGGCCACGTCTTCACTCAACCTGGGACGCCACTAAGCCGGAAGACAAGTACTGCGCAGCTGCAAGGCCTCCCCATGTCTTGTCACGTTAAACTCTGTTCAGCTGTACAAACAGACTGATCTATTGAAGGTTGGCTACATTGAGATTAGCCGTTCTGGTAGTTACTCATGCAGAGTTACAGATTAATGAAGGCGACACGTGGAATACAAGGAAACCAATCCCTCCAACAGTCCCTAAATGTTACCGAACCCATCTGACAATCAATGACTAGCCAACATGTCATTCAAGGCTAAGAAAACGACTCCGACATCTTGGAAGGGTGGTGCTTAGTCAGAGAAGTGGCCTACGATAGGAGCGGAACCACAGGCTGAATAACAAGGGGGGGGGAGAGAGGGTGGTTTTAGAACCGACTTCAGAGACAAGAATGAAGGCACAAAGGGAGGAAGTAAGGAGTGTCCTTGTCAACTCCTGGCCCTCTCGTTAAAAAGGCACACTAAGGGCTGCTTGCTCTTCATCAGAGCCATCCTTCCCTCCCTCCTCCACTCATTTCATTCCAGCTCAGTGCCTTCCCCTGCTCCTCCTCACACAGAGCTATGCTGAGTAGCTGGAAAAACCAAGGTCTTGAGCCTCCATCTCGTCAGTCAGAGACCAAAGGCTACATTTAAAACCTGACCATGTACAATAAGCCTTGTATCCCACCAGCCACATTATAAAGCTGTTAAACAGCTGTGGCCAACTGGCCATGGTATACGTCTCATTGACTGGAATATTAATGGAGCCATTTATACATCCTCCTCATATCACATCCTACCCTGTCCGTCCCTACTCTAGTCATCAGATAGTCTCTTGTTGGGTCCAGTCTAGCATGCATGTTAAGCTTCAACGGCCTTTCGCTCCATCTCCTGCCCCCTGACCTTACCTCTTCTAGTCCTCACCATTGTCTGATGCCCTGAGGGAGAGAGTGTGACTGCCAGACGAGGCCAGGAGAGGTGTAGTGCGTCTAAGTTCATTATAGACTCAGACACAGTCTCCCTGCCTAAAACAGGGGAGGGAGGGGGAGCCGAGGAGGGAGAGGGGAAGAGGAAATGACAAAGCGGGAAAACTATTTTGCCATTTGTGGAACTTTGTTGTGTGAATTCTTGCAGAGTGCGCCAGGAGACACCGTTGAAACGAGAAGTTCTCAGCAGACTGCAGTAAATTAAGTCCTGGAAACGAACCACACTCCATGACAAACCCTTATCCACTATTTTTCCACATTCCTCACTAGAGATGCACATAAAAAAACAAACTCTAAGCAACCGGTTAGTCTTGCAGCACCATTTCCTTTAGAATTATTATATTAACTGTACTGGTTGACAGCCAGTAGGTGTCAGTCTGACACATACACCTACACACGTATAATGATTTGGGGTCAAAGGGCTTATGAAACGGCTCATATTTCTGTTGTCATTCTGACAGCCATATTGAACAAGTGAAAGCGCATTAATATTAGATAATGGTTACATAAGCCTTTTAACTGTTGTGAAAGAATGCTGGAGGGAGTCATACATACCCGCTTCCTCGGCCACTTAAATAAACATGTCTTTCTAAACCCTACTCAGGACATAAAACATCTTTCACCTGACCGTGAACACTGAACATGTCTTCATCTCATTTTTACCCCCACTTAAGACTAAACCATCCGCTCCCTTTTGTCTGCTAACGCCCATCTCTCCTTACCTCTGACTAGAAGTCTTATCTACAGTATAAGAGCACTCCCTTTGAGTCACTATATAGTCTAGGCTACATGAAGACAACAAATGGTGTCTAGCGTTTATGGAGGCTATTCACCAGTCAAACAAAAAGCACTCACGGCCAGTTGAACATGTGCTGTATTGAAACTAGTTGGGTATATTGAACCTGATCTGCATGTGTTGACAGAGGAATAAAATATGGAGTGGCAGTCAGAGGGACGTCCCTGTGCAGAGAGCGTTTCAAAGTTCAGTGTGAAACTGTGTTCGAGTGCTCAAGTTGACGGTGTTGGGCAATAGCCAGTCTGACACATGTATACACGCCTACAAAACCAAACACATCAGGTGCGCAGATCACACCCAACATGGAACAAAGTCTCTTTTCTGACATGCAAGGTAGCTTTTCACCACCCACATGGTGTAAAAGACCTCTACCTAACTAGTAATCTGCTTCTCTCCATTAGTTACATTGAATAAAAATATAACCGCAATAAAGTGTTAGTCATGTTTCATGAGCTGAAATAAATGTTTGCAGAAGTGTTCCATACGCACAAAAAGCTTCTCAAATTTGGCTACATCCCTTTTAGTGAGCATTTCTCCTTTGGCAAGACAATTAATCTGACAGGTGTGGCATATCAAGAAGCTAGTTAAACGGCATGATCATTACACAGGTGCAGCTTGTGTCGGGGACAATAAAAATACACTCTATAATGTTTAATTGTCACACGACACAATGCCACAGATGTGTCAAGTTGAGGGAGTGTGCAATTGGCATGCTGACTGCAGGAATGTCCATCCGAAATGTTGCCAGAGAATTAAACGTTAATTTCTCTGCCATAAGCTGCCTCCAACGTCATTTTAGAGAATTTTTGCATGTTTTTTGTATGTCCAACTAGCATCCCAACTGCAGATCATATATGGCATGGTGTTGGTGAGCGGTTTGCTGATGTCAACAGAGCACCCCATGGTGGTGGTGGGGTTATGGTATGGGCAGGCATAAGCTACAAACAATGAACACAATAGATTTTAGCAATGGCAATTTGAATGCACAGACACACCGTGACGAGATCCTGAGGCCCCTTGTTGTGCCATTCATCTGCCGCCGTCATCTAATGTTTCAGCATGATAATGCACGGTCCCATGTCGCAAGGATCTGTACACAATTCCTGGAAGATGAAAAAAAGCACAGTTCTTCCATGGCCTGCATAGTCACCAGACATGTCACCCATTGAGCATATTTGGGATGCTCTGGATCGATGTGTATGACAGCATGTTCCAGTTCTGCCAATATCCAGCAACTTCACACAGTCATTGAAGAGGAGCGGGACGACATTCCACAATCAACAGCCTGATCAATCCTATGCGAAGGAGATGTGTCACGCTGCACGAGGCAAATTGTGGTCACACCAGATACTAAATGGTTCTCTGATCCATGCCCCTAACTTTTTTGAAGGCATCCGTGACCAACCAATGCATATCAGTCTTCCCAGTCATATGAAATCCATAGATTAGGGCCCAAGTCATTTATTTCAGTTGACTGATTTCCTTACATGAACTGTAACTCAGCAAAATCTTGGAAATTGTTCCATTGTTGCTTTATTTTTTTTCACTATAAATTTAAAAAACGACAACTATCCCCCCACCCAGCATAGGCCTGGCATGTATCATAAACCAAGCAGCAATCAGTGTTTCCACGGTTAAGTCCAGAGAAGTGAGAACAAACCTTGTTTATTTGGAACCCCGGCCATAGATTAGTCATTTCCTGCTATTGTTGCAGTCAGTGGAACCCTACAGGTGTGTGCTGTGAGAGGGAGGATGGGAAGGGGGCCCCCAAATAAGAGGTATGGAGAAATTGACAGAATGGAGTAGGAGGAAGGAAAGAAACAAGCAAGCAAACAGTAGAACAGACCTAGTAGTGGGATTTGCACTAGGCCTTTTTAGCTGATACATTGGGTGTCCCTGCCAAGTCGACCAATCCGATTGACCCAATTCAAATCATATTGTTCAAGCCAGACTGAACAAAGGAATTAGTTTATTACATATAAATAGATAGCGAGAGTAATGGCAGTAAAATAAAAGTTTAAAAGAATTTGACTGGCAAGCCAGCCGCAGTAAAATATGACTCAAGCCTGAATCAGAGAGCACAGATGAATGCACGCACGTAATCTCCTGTGTTTGATGTCTGTAATACTAAGAATCCATGATATCCAACCTGTTATTTAAAATAGTGATGGCAAAGAAATGTACTTGAATTTTATTTGAAAAATCCAGTATTTTTCCTTCATAGCTTGTTCTCCATCTTATTAAAAAAAAGGGAGCCAATTTGTTTATAGGACACCTCCATGATGTATTTCTCATGCTCTCACTTGTATCTCGGCAGCACACATATGGTGAGCAATATGTTTGGAACGTCAGATTCCAATAAAAAAAAATATATATATATATAATATCAGTACCAAATCGTAATACATATACAATTGTAAGAAACGCAATACGTATCGTATCGACACCCAATTATCATGGAAATATTGTGAGGTCCCTGGCAATTCCCAGCCCTAGTTTAAAGATGGAATCCGTATTAGGGGAAACAGCGCCACTGTCCGCCCCAGCACAGTCGTTATCGTTTTGTGAATGTAACAAAGGTGAGGTACATCGAGCAGTGTAGTTAAAAAAGGTTGCAGTACATATTCTGCTGTTGTATCACACAATGACGTCTGATGAAGAAACTTGTTTACAGTAACTTTGTTGTAATATCCCAAACTGACATGACAGTTTCACCATTAAGGATTCCAGCTTTAAGAAGAGAATGTGCCCCATGTTTATATGCTGATCAGTAGCTATGAGCACGTCTGAATACATTACTCAAATGATTTTGACTCATGTGGATGATTGATCTTTGTGTTCTACTTGCCCCTTTGACTGGAGATGTACTGTACATTATATGACATGGCTCATAAATATCAATGAAGCATAAACTGTAGTCCTGTCTAGATGATGACCTTTCATCTGGTCTGCTGTAGCTAGCTGGGATATAGGGCCTAAAATGAATATAAAATTAGGATTGTTTACTTGGGGAAATGACCTAATTTTGATGGTATGTTCAAAAATGTAGTGCTCTTTTTTTTGCTTCCATTGTCTGGATTATCATCCAGCATTTGCCCATGTTACTGTCCCTCATCCCTGAAAGGGCAACTATAGTCCTGTAAATCTACAGTTAGTTTAGAGGACCTCGCCTGACAGAAACCAGGTCAGAAACATCTTGGGACTGACTGATAGCATCAACTCAAGAATCACAGCTACCACTGAACCTTAGATAACTGTGGGACACTTTTGTGCCACGGTGCCCTTGACCCAAATTGAAACAAAAGCAAGTTGGTTCCTAACAGTAATCTACCATAGCCAGGATGTCTGCATTCTAGTTGTCCTTCAACACATTAACAGGCATTTGAATTTGTCCTGTATGATTTTAAGAAGATTTTTAGGCTAGACTACATACTGACCAAATGTGGTCGACCCACTGGTCATGAACTGGGTACATTCTAGTACGGACATCATTGAAACAGTCAGTAAAATGTAAGAAGATCATGACAAGTTAGACTAATCAGTTTATATCTAAAAGGTCATTATAACTAATAATAATGGTGAATGCCTTTCCAATGAGCAAATTCAGAGGATTTATTTCAGATGCTGCCAGGGGTTTGATTCACAGTTCAGTGCAGTGAAAGCACAAACAGGAAATGATGTTATTCTGACAGGAACCAACACCCTGCTTTAGTGAAATAGAAAGACACCAGAGAGACCAAGGATGTATGCAAGAAAGTCATGAACTTGACTTTGCATACTGCTACCTTCAAAAGACAGAAACTCTGTTCTAAGACATAGGCCTGTGTTTCCCTTGAAATAACAAGTTTGAATTAATGGGCATGATATTCAAATGTGGCTATATCTGTAGGGCAGACATTCACTCAGTGCAGTGGGAACAGACTTTTGCA
Organism: Oncorhynchus tshawytscha; assembly: GCF_018296145.1. Taxonomy (NCBI): domain Eukaryota; kingdom Metazoa; phylum Chordata; class Actinopteri; order Salmoniformes; family Salmonidae; genus Oncorhynchus; species Oncorhynchus tshawytscha. The sequence continues at coordinate 16,968,995 of NC_056448.1, read as the reverse complement.
CAGGCCTAGACTGAGCCATGTTCCTATATCAGGAGAATTGCCCAAGCTCACTGGAGAACCATGCGTAATTTGTGAGTCCCAGATTGCCTGACGACTCACACTGAATTTTTCCTCTGCTCTATATTTCGCTACAATTCAGCTTGAGACTGCCAAAGTTGAAGTTGTTTGTGGTTACGTCAAAATTAAGGTCACCAGTGATTGGATCATCTCAAACCAATCAGACTATCAAAGCCAATGACAGTTACAAAATGCTGCTTTACCGACTTGTTCTGGTTCAAATCTTTGGTTTCTGGGACCAATCAGAAAGGTTGTTAGAACACAAACCCATTCTAACCAAACTGGCAGGCGTAAAAGAAACTCCTGAAACTAGATCCCCTACATACTGGTCTTGACGAGAAGAAAAAAGACAACTTGGGGTAAGGTTCTCTTCTGTAATGTTTAACCAATCCGATAGATGTGGAGGAGTTAAGATGGAGTCACATTGTTAACATCCAAAAGTGGAAGTGGCATCACAGACGCTTTCCATTTGCCCTGAAATCCAGAACATCCCCTTGTTAGGGACTCTGATTTCTAGAATGCTAGCCTCTGCATGGGGAGGTACTCTAATCCAGACTCACTGTGGAGAAGAAACTAATATCAGTGGGCGTGGCATAGTGTTTGGCCGGAGCAATGAGTTTGGGTAGCCAGGCAAAGTCCCTGAGGTCGAAATAATCAGAATCAAAGTACTGCATCAATCTATAATTTCACAACACAAAACACTGACCAAACCCAAATTACTGACAAAGAACTTAGACTGGTGCCATTGCATATATAATGTCTGGTCGTGTAACAAGGTTCACTAAGCCTACCGAGTAAAGTGAATAGTCTAATTTAGTTCAATTACTTAAGCCAAGAAAGATAATTTATCATAACTCAGAAAATGTAAAGTAATACTGTACACGACTGGATACATTGTCATTTCACGCATAATGAGTTCATTGGAGTGTAGGCTGAAATACATGAAACAAATTCAATGACGTAGACCTAAAGCATCAATCGAACAGGAAGCGTGGACGTACACAGCGAATCAATTATAGAGTGACGTAATGGTGCGCAACAACACTCCCGGGGTACGTTAGCCTACAAACTTGTTTGCTTGCCCAGCGGCTGATCACACAGCGAAACCCTAAACTATACAACATGTTAATCCGCGATGAAATGATGAAATAGACACGTCAAAAGGGTTCTAAACAGGACCGGGCTTATAGTTGATGCGTTCCATTATTTGGAGTTACTTTTCATTCCCTCCCTTTCTACATCTCATTCATGCGAATCACTTCCTGTAGTTAGCAAGTTAGCTTACGTTACTTGCAACATTTTCTCGCCATTGCTTCTTCAGTCGCTGATATCATCTTTCTTTGACACCGTGCCTGTTAAAATGAAACTACTTTCCACCTGAAATTGAATCAACTATGTAAACAAAAGTTAATACAGTTGGATGTTGAAAAGTTAACAATTCATACATCTGGGTTATGAGTTCCCACCCAGTGAGGTGATGAAGTTGCAGTTCCCGTCCTTCCTGGTTAGGTACACTTGCTCACCGCTAGACACAGGCATGTGAAGAGCCAAGGCTGAAGGAAATGAGAATGTAGCTAGAATAGATATCTAGCTAGCGGGGTTATTACCTGCTGTTGAGATGCAGAGTCTTTTGGGGTTGGCTAGCTACAACCGGTGGCTGAGTCGGTCTCCGTGTCGCCGCGAAACAAACTCCTTTTCAGTCGACAGCAGCTTCGCAAAGAACTCGGATCAAACTATAGTGTTCTCTTCTTCCCTCTCCCTCACTCTTTTTTTTCTTTTTCCTCCTCTCTTCCACTAGCTAGTTAAATCTGCTCTTTGCGTTGTTAGTCGGGGTGCGGTCCAGAGGAGGAGGGGCCTATATGTTATGTCTCCGCCATCCCAGCTTCTCCCAGCCAATGTTATAATAATCCTTACCGTCTGGGCCAATAATGCTATTGAAGGGGCGTTTCTAAGTGGAGAAACTAGTGCCAATGGGCAAAAAAAAATCTTGAACATGAAATAGTTGAGGGGAGGAGAAGGGGGGCACAGATAAGGTGGTGTTTAATGAAGGAGGTATGTGCACTGTAAGGATTTTTATGACCATATAAGTACCAGTCCATTCAGGATGGGCTACATCATAAAGGTTATCCCCGTGTGTCATTAGACTGGGCTAGACTGTCTGCTTTGAAGCTCACCAACACTGCTTAGAGAGAACCTACCAATGTTCATGTCAAGGAATCTACCACTACACAAACTGGGCTACAACTGTAGCCTACTGTTTTACTCTTTATCCATTTACCTTTATTTTGACAGGCAAGTTAACTGAGAAAACATTTTCAGTTAGTGATAGTATTACCATCACCACACTAATAATAGCGATATTTAGGGACACAGAAACACTATTGTCCGGAGAAACATACTGAAACTAAAATCACACTGAGGCATAATAAATGTAGGTGTATGTGCATATAAAAATACACACCAAATAGACAAACAACAATTCAGATAATTTTCCACCCTAAGATTTAAAAAAAAATTGCATTCAATTGGTCAATAGCAATCCAAGTGACAGAAACTTGACCTGTGCAAATATAACAGTATAGCTTCCGTCCCTCGCCCCGAACCAGGGACCCTCTGCAAACATCAACAACTGCCTCCCACGAAGCATCGTTACCCATCGCTCCACAAAAGCCGCGGCCCTCGCAGAGCAAAGTGAACAACTACTTCAAGGTTCCCCTCAGAACAGCCTCAATTCGTTGGGGCATGGACTCTACAAGGTGTCAAAATGGTTCCACATGGATGCTGGCCCATGTTGACTCCAATGCTTCCCACAGTTGTGTCAAGTTGGCTAGACATCCTTTGGGTGGTGGACCATTCTTGATAAATACAGGAAACTGTTGAGCGTTAAAAAAAACAGCAGCGTTGCAGTACTTAACACAAACCGGTGCACCTGGCACCTACTACCATACCATGTTCAAAGGCACTTAAATACTTTGTCTTGCCCATTCACCCTCTGAATGGCACACACACACAATCCATGTCTTAATTGTCTCAAGGCTTAAAAAGTATTCTTTAACCTGTCAACTCCCCTTCGTCTACACTGATTGAGGTGGATTTGACAAGTGACATCAATAAGGGATCATAGCTTTCACCTAGATTCACCTTGTCAGTCTGTGTCATATACACTCAGTGTATATTTGGTTCATAGTCCTTTGATTTCAACGTCCACAGACGTCCGTACAGGTCTTGATTTGGGCCAAACATAGACGTCAATGTTTGGTTCAGATTTGACCTAGGCCGGCCTTCATTTGAACGTCCACAGACGTCCGTACAGGCCTTGATTTGGGACAAACATAGACATCTATGTTTGGTTCAGATTTGACCTTGGCCGGCCTTCCATTGAACGTCCACGGACGTCCGGTCCCGACCGGCCTATATTTGGCCCAAACATAGATGTTCAGATTGTCTATACTTGGTTCAGATTTGGTCCGTCCCGTACCTGACCGAATCTGAACCAATCATCGGCATCTATGTTTCACAAGTTTGGACAGCACAGTACAGTAGAGCACAGCAGTGTAAAGTATAATACAGTACACAATACAGTAAAGACAAGTAAAGTATAGTGTATTGTATTTTACCCTTCTTTACTCTAATGTACTCTACCCTACTGAACGAAACAGTACTGTACTCTACTGAATTAAACTATACTGTACTCTACTCTACTGAATTAAACTCTACTGTATTGTACTGAACTCTACTGAATTAAACTATACTGTATAGTACTGTACTCTACTGAATTAAACTATACTGTATTGTAGTTTATGCTACTGTACTATACTCTACTGTACTAAATTAAACTCTACTGTACTCTACTGAATTAAACTATACTGTACTCTACTGCTCTCTACTCTAATGAATTAAACTCTACTGTACTGTACTCTACTGAATAAAACTCTACTGTCCTGTACCATACAGTACTGTATTGTACTTTACTGTACTGTACTCTTCTGTGTTCTACTGTACTAAACTTTGCCATACAGTACTGTGATGTTCAAACCTGTGAAACTTAACCTAGACGTCTGTGATTCGTTCAAATTTGGAACTGATCCACACCGACCACATTTGTACTTGATTGGGGGTGGGGCTTATTATAATAATACCCAGCATGCTTTGCAAGTGTGTTGCAACATTTATATTTTAGTCATTCAGCAGACGCTCTTATCCAGAGTGACTTAAAGTCAGTGCATTCAACTAAGGTAGATAAACAATAACATATCACAGTCATAGCAAGAAAAAAAATCTGTAACCTTTACACAGAATATTATTGTAGTTGAACAAACTGCGTGCCTGTTGACTTTGTTCATCCACACCCGAAGCGATTTTATTATTTTTTAAATTTTTAATTTTACCTTTATTTAACCAGGTAGGCAAGTTGAGAACAAATTCTCATTTACAATTGCGACCTGGCGATCAGGACTTGCAGGTTTTGTTGTGGAATTGTTAGATATTACCTGTTAGATGCTGCTGCACTGTTGGATCTAAAATCATAAGCATTTTGCTACACTCGCAATAACATCTGCCATCTTTGTGTATGTGACCAATAAAATTTGATTTGATTAAACATTTATGGCAATTTAGCTAGCTAGCTTGCTGTTGCTAGCTAATTTGTCATGGGATATAAACATTGGGTTGTTATTTTACCTGAAATGCACAAGATCCACTACTCCGACAATTAATCCACAGATGAAACGGTAAACCGAATTTGTATCTCATCATCTCTCCTCCTTCCTTCAGGCTTATTTTTCTTCTTTGGACTTTATATGACGGTTGGCAACCAAATTTACAGTGCATTACTACAACTGACTGGACTGCGGACCTCAGTTAATCTTTCAATCACCCACGTGGGTATATGCTTCTAAAAAACAACGAGGAGATGGCACATGGGTGTATGCTCCTAAAAACCAATGTGGAGATGGGAGAGGCCGGACTTGCAGCACGTGGAGCGTCACAAATAGAACCAATTTCTATTTTAGTGCCTGGCTACGCAGACGCTCCGCGAGCAGTGTGGGTGCAATGATTGAATAACATGTATGTGTACATTTATTTTGCAACGCTCGCGCACGTGACGTGAGCGGTGTGGTCAGCATGTCATGGTGTCAGTTTTAAAGCTTTTGAAAACGCTAACATAAGTGCATGTGATAGATGAGAGCAAAAAATATATATTTAGTTGCAATCTTCACTTTGCTCTTCTTTCCCATTAAGAGGTGTGATTTTTTTTTAATTGTTTACTTAATTGAGAATCGATAGCAGTTTAAATCTGGCCATAGAATCAATGATAAAAAAAATAAGTATTTTCAATGTCTGTAAATTACATGTTTTCACATTTTGGAAAACATGTACTTGAAAAGTCACGTGTTTTACTTTCATTCAACACCTAAGATGCACCTGATGTCCATGTCCAAAATGTTTATTTTTGACATCTGAAACATGTCTTCTAACCTTCCATTCAGCACCTGAAATGAATGTGATGTCAACATCTGGAAAATACATATTTTCATTGTAATTTTGCTTACTGAGAGGAGTCTAGATACAGTAGCTGAGATTGCTAAAACTATGGCTGTAGTGAGAAGGGCAAGCTTAGCCCCACTGGAAGCCAAGAGATGTACTATGGACAGCAGGCTGAAAAAGTGGAGAGAACCAGATTCACTCCCAAGTAGAGCACTGCTCTGTGTGTGTATGTATGTGTGTGTGTGGGTGTGTGTATGTATGGCTGCACATCCTCAGCACATCCAGATCTCTGGACAAGTTTGCCTGGAAAGGAATCTTAAAATAACAATACTGGAAAACATAAGACAACAATATCAACTTCATGGTTAAGTGATGGGGGAAGGGCTGGAATTGGGGGTAGAGAAGCAGAAGTGAAGAATGAGACTATGAAAGGATTAAAAAGAAAGAGGGGATGATATGAGCTGATGGATGCTAAGAGGGTAGAGAGCGTAAGTACATAGAGAGTGGTTCAGTACCACGTCTACCTAGTCATTCCATTGTGTTCCCCTGAGATCTGGAGAAGGTGATACAGTCTGCCGGAACAAAGGCATTGGACCAGTATACAGGCCACTAGCAGCAGGGAGACAATACCCTTTGCAAAGGAAAAAGGAAACGTGGCAAAGGAAATACATTGAAGAAATGCCCAGGTGAAAATGAGTATGGTGGAACAAGGAGAAAAGGGATAGAATAAAGATGAAAGAGGAAGAATGAGGTCATTTAATACTTTGCACTCCTGCCCTCACTCGTTCTCATCTTCCCTCTCTCCTAGGGGTGACGCCGGCTCTGTACGCGTTCCAAATTACCTGAATGTGAAACAGATGATGTTGTGACCTCATTGGGTAAACAAGGGTTAACACAACCAACATTGGTAAAAACATCCTCGACACAGGTGACATCAACATATTGACATACACAACCTATATCTCATGTGCACTTAACAGAGTCAGTCTGAGTAAACAGCTTTATCATAACCATAGGATGACATAACGATTATTAGGGAAAGGAGTTTTTCCAGACCACACAATATGATCAACAAAAACTCAGGACCCTAGTTATAGCCTATAAATAACTAAAAGTATGAGCCAATAAAGGTATAATGTCTGTTAACAAGTAGAGAAATATGTTCAATGTTCAACATTATACGGTTCAATATGTCAGCAGGTGTGGAATGTGTCTGTGTTCGTTCCTGCATATTTAGCAACTGTGCATCACATATAGCACACGACAACCCTGACGAACATGCCGTGTAGTTGGAAAAATCAATACATTGCTCAGTCAGGCCTGGTTGGGAAATACAAAGAATTTAGCCCGGGGGTCAAGGGTCACCTCTGAGCAGTACCAGATGCTGAGGGAACAGAAAGGAAGGGATTTGGGAAAGATATGTGCAGCCGCCCATCCAGACCTAATCTGAGTTGTACATCATACTCTGCTCAATCATAGTCACAACAGGAGTGACAGGACACAACAAAGTGATTTGGGCCCAGACGGCAGCAACAAGGGATTAAAACAGAAGACAAGCAGCCTATAACTAAGAGTAGATAACCAAATATGGAGACACACTCCTGACCTCACTCCGTCCCTTCTCCCTTGCTATGACAGTCTTTCTCTCTTTCTCCTGCAGTTGTAATACCAACCGGGTGTGTCTGTAAAGTCACATCATCTGCTCTGAAAGAAAGGGACCCATTGCCTCGCACAATGTGAACAGGCTGGTATGAGTTCATTGAGCTCTTTTACACACCAATAGCTTCTGTGAATTCATGTGTGTGGATTCATATGTGAGAGTAATGTGTGTGGGCCAGCCTGCATGTGTGTCAGACCTGTAAGTGATTGGAGTGCTGTATCCTGTTCATTCCAGATAAAAACTTTATCTAAACATAGTGTGACACATATTAAGCATACAACACACTTGAATATGAGCCTAACGGCTATCTGTAGAAACACATTGTCAGCATCCAGCACCTTGCTGTTGTTTTACACCATTCACCAATAATGTCAAACCCCCTGTCAAGACTATTTACGCAACTCACTTAAATTTAGCCAGCTTGTCTTGACATGACAGAGTATGGCTGTGTGAAAGTATTTTTGTGTGTCCTTAAATGGCATAGAGCATCCCTGAGGGGCAATGTCCAAACACAACCGCAAAGTAATTAAAAACAGCTCCAGCATGCCAAATATGCTCTCATGAAATTATAGTAGTTGAACACATGGCAATTTATTCCTTCATTTGTCCTTTTCAGCATCCCTCGCATCTTCCCTCCCCCAGTAATCAGTACACAGGAAAGGGTGATAAGACAGACCCATGTTGACTCACAAAATTCTGTAATGTAGAGAAAAGGGAAGGGGGGGGGGCTCCTTTTCTTTCATATTCTCTTTCCCAGTCAGCAGTAATCAACTCTCATATCCAAAATATAAGTTCAGATCATGTATACTGTATGTATAAAAAGTAAACATTGCTCATTGGGGTGGCTGGTAGCCTAGTGGTTAGAGCTTTGGGCCAGTAACCGAAAAGTTGCTAGATCAAATCCCCGAGCTGACAAGGTAAAAATCTGTCGTTCTGCCCCTGAACAAGGCAGTTAACCCACTGTTCCCTGGTAGGCCGTCATTGTAAATAAGAATATGTTCTTAACTGACTTGCCTAGTTAAATAAAGGTTAAATATAAATGTACATGATGAGGAAAAGATGGGAGCGAGAAACAGTGTCTGCTTTGTGTATGGTAAATTTACATTTGTCTGGAACAGAATGGACATTCAACAAGCTGGAGGGTGATATGTGCTTGAAATATAAATAGAGTTAAGTATTTACTATAAACACAGAATACTCTTGGGCTGTGCCAGGTATGGCTGTTGTTACAGCATCACCCACACACACATTCCAAAGGCATTTTGACTATGTGGCACAGGCAGGGCCAGTCAAATTATCACACAACAAACATTACAAGTTTTAGAGTATGAGAAAAGCAGAGAGAGGTGGCAGAGGAATTCTGCAACTCTCCCTTCTCAGCCCATTTGTTCAACATTCACTGGCTTCCCCAGTCTTTTTTGCCTTATATGGTAACAGAGTGGTTGAGAGAGAGAGAGAGACAGCGGGAGCGAGGATGGAGGTGTGGTCTATTGTTTTTGGCTGAAGAGGTGTAGGGTTACACTACTCATGAACCTTTCCAGCATTCCGTCATCTCTTCACCTCATTCCTATGACTAATGTCGCATTCATAAACAAGT